>NC_091456.1:168396023-168638523 GCF_027789765.1 Dendropsophus ebraccatus | reverse complement strand
GACAGACAGACAGATAGGAGATAGATAGATAGATAGATAGATAGATAGATAGATAGATAGATAGGAGATAGATAGGGGCACAGGTAGACATGGAGAGAGGGAGACAGAAGACCCTGGAGGCTGCACAGGGAGATTGAAGAGGAGGAGGCACACAAGCCGTGCAGAGGTCACCACTCTGCAGGGAAGCACGGCCAGATAACCCTACAGCTGCCTCACACACAGACTACACAGCACAGAGGTTAGCAGGCTGTATGGGCAGCTGGAGGGTTATCTTATCTCCTCCTCCTCCTGCAGGCCTGACAGTGACAGGAGGAGAAAGCGCTCCCCCCTCCTCTCACTCACACAACGCGACTCTTCAGTGTACTGCTCCCTTCCCCAGTCGGCACTCGCAGGGTTAAAGCTCCTCTCCCAGGCCCAAGTCATGAAGAGCCATGCAGCAGACAGGTAAAGATCAGGGACTCGGATCTGGGCTGGGGGAGGGGCCTCAATCCTGCAAGTGCCGACTTACTGTTCAGGGGAAAGGACTGAACCATCGGGTCCTGCCAGGGGGCATACACTGCCTGTGCCGCTGTGACAATGTCTGCAGCAGGGGGCCCGGGACTGTCACATTCAGTGTGCCTGTGTGAGTCTGCAGGTGCTGGACTGGGGGCCCACCAGAGGATCCTCCGGTGGCCCAGTCCGACACTGCCTCAGTCCTCTCCCTCCCTCCCTCTTGGTAGCCGGCATTACCTCTCTTGTTCTTCATCTCTTCTCCCGTCTGTCATATCGTTTCCCCGCCATCAGCACTCTCTCATCAGGCATCTCTTCCGGCCCTAGGCAACAACAGAGCGACACTTCCGCTTCTGTTTGCCCCATCCAATCAGGAACAAGCAATGCTTGGCCCGCGCGGGCTGCTAAGAATTAGAACATCAGTGTAAACAGTGTGCGGGGCAGGAGTGTGGCGCCGGCATCCAGTGAACAAGTGACGGGTGACGTCACTATAAAAGCGTCTGGGAGGTACATGGAGCGGGCAATACATGATGAGGCCAGGCCAGGGATCACAGCGGCTGCTGTCATTTTGGTGCAGGCAGTAGGGAGGTGGCGGGAGCAGAAAAACCTTCGGGGCTAGGCTGAAATCATTCGGGGCTTCAGCCCCGAATGATTGTGCCTAGCGACGCCACTGATCTGGAGCTTACTTAGTTGAGGTTTGACTTGACTCAAGAGTTAAAGAGGCTACCGTGAGGTGGGGGTTCTATCCTAATAGGGACTCTGTAGGGGCTCTAACCATTTTGGTGTTGGTGGCAAAATAATTTGAAGAACAACCTGTAATCACGGCTATGGAGATCTGTCTGTTGCTGGTCGAGGTCACCGAGTGACACGTCCAGTAGTACAAGCCCCACTTACGGTTGAACCAGCTATTGGGGTTCCCTGTTAGGTCCTGGTGAGTTACAGTAAGTAAGTCAGCTTAGTTGCTTTTCCCAATCCGCTGTCTAGACTTAAGCTCCTATGGAAATTGCAGAGCTCGGAAGAAGACAGGATAGCCCCTCAGCGTGGATAGGATTTGTCCTTTGGTAGCCTCACCCAAGAAGTACTAGCCTAGCAGGGCTACCATGCAGGAACACTTGAGGAAATAGCAGGAACCTGGCATTAGGCCCTGGCCAGCTGGCCAGGTCCAGGAAAATCTCTCAGCAAGAACCAGCTTTTACTTGCTCTCACTACACTAAAGACTGTACAGAACTGACTTAACAGAACTAATCTCAGGTTAAAACTGAGCACATGGCCCACTCCACCTCTTCTTACAGCAACCAATCACAGCTCCTCTTTCATTTTACCAGAGTTGAAAGCTGAGCTGTAATTGGCCACTATGGGCAGTTTACACCAGCGTATATTTTACACCCTTTAAGGGTTGCTGATTGGTGGAGAGGACATAGGGAGACACCTATACAGGGATTGGACAGCAAGCTAACTACCAGCTGGTGGCAGAAGGGAGAGACATGTGTCCAAGAACTTACACCATAAACCCTTTACACTTGTACCTTCAGCTGTGATTTTATAGAGTATAAGAAAAACAGGGAGACATCTAGTGGCCAAAATGCAGTAACACCTTTACCATTCATAGAATACCCAATAACATATGTTCCTAAAGTGCTGACCTACATAATACACAAAACCAGCAGTTGCACATGGGTTCTGGGACACTGCATATGCATGTACGGAGCTAGGCCCAGCTGACACGTACCACAGCTTACATATAATGTAATGTACACTGCTCTGTGTAAAGGAGCATGGACTCCTTTCTTTTGACAAAAATCCATGCTCCTGAAGATACCTAAGACAAACAATTTTTGGAGGTTCATTGATTTCGTATGCAACCTGTAAATCTAATGGCATATCTGTATGCAGTAAGCTCTTTAGCTCCCCCTATTAGTTGCTGCAGGCAGTTACATATTTACCTTTGCAACACAAAAACGTAAAGGTTTGTTGTAAGTAAATCTAAAAAAGAAAATACTGTATAGACAAAAAGATTCTAGCGCCACATACGTAGACTACAAAAAGTCATGTACAAATTTTCACAAGCAGAGTCTCATTATTCTCTTGTCTGAGACATTGAGCAGGAGTGTGCGGCCTGATAAGGAGCGATTGTGAACGTTATTTACATTTCCCATCTGATTTCATTGGAAAGCGATTGGGAAAGAAGAATTGTGTGTGCATTCTCCTAAAGCAAATAGGAATCCATTAACAATGAAAATGTGGTCACTGACCTCCTACAATCTGAACTTTCACTGTTTGAATAAACTTTTTAAGAAGTTTAACCCTTTCGCACCAGCTGACAAAGAAATAAGGAAGCTACTGTACTCCTCTTGTGGACATTTAACCTATAACCTCAAGTGGGTGGGATTTTTCTTTTTTCTTTGATAGCTTTAAGGGACAGCTAGGGGCTTAATAACGACTTCAAGGGTTATAATATAGTCTGACATACCATAAATATACTAATGCAATGGGAAAAAAATAAAATAACGTTTTAGAAACAAAACATAAAAACATATATCATTTATAATTGGCACTTGAAGAACTATGGAAAGAAATAATTAGGCAATTGAGGTGTAATGCAAAATTTTATGAACCAATAATTTAAAAAAACAAATACACCTGAAAAAAAAATATCAGAAATATCAGGGAAAATGATAAGAAATCTTTCCCTACTATCAAGATGAGAACAGATATGCCTGCTCAGCCAATCACTGGCCGCAGTGGTGTCCAATCTTGGCCAGTGATTGGTTAGTAGTTCCCGCTGCAAGCTCTTTTCTCAATTTCTAAACCTATACTTAAGGCCCTATTCCACGGAACGATTATCGGACGATATCGGCCGTTACAGCCGATAATCATCCCGTCGAATAGAAGGCAACGATCAGCCGACATCGTTCATGTCGGCTGATCGCTGCGTCGTTCGTCTTTCAAACATGTTAAAAGACAAATGACCAGGATAGCAGCGATCTGCTGCCTTTGCGCCGTGGAATAGGAGCGGCGGCAGCAGACGGCTGCTATCCGCTATGGGCTGCCCGGACGACTAACAATCACCCCCCCAGCTCCCCGCAGCCCCTCCCGCACTCACCCACTCGCTGTAGCCGCATGCAATAGCGCTCGTTTGCTCCTCCCTGTCGGCCCGTAGAATAGGGCCTTTACACTTCAGTTTATTGTTCTGAAATCTACTATTGATCAGTGGAAACCATCACTTGTGGTTCAGGCAGCATGGAAGTGATGATGATTTTCCTTTAAATACATCTGTAAAATATAATGTTTAAGTGGAAACCAAAATCATCATCTTCTATAGATAGTTGTATACAGGAGGTGATGATTCTGGGCTGTATCCCCTCCATCTATACAGAACATATAATCATCAATAAGATCTAATAGTTTAGGTCCATAGACTTTGATGGGAAATGATAACTTCAAAGTCTACTCCAAATGAGCTTGTCTTCTGCTGGACTTCTGGGACCAATTATAGTGAAAGAGTCTAGGCTCACTGGGGGATTCCCTAGCACCCTTAGGAGCTAGTCTGAACCTGGTTGAGCTTTTCTATGTCTTAAAACAGATTAAAGTAATAATTACAGAAAAGCAGCTTTTTGAATGATGTTTCTAAGTTTTGTGTAATTATCCTTCTTTCTCCTAAATGTGCTTCTTGGTAACTATACAATGGAGAACCATTATTATAGCCAGCAGCTAATATCCAGAATATCAACCATGTGCAGCACGGACAACTGCTAGACAGGTCGGAAGTGACTATAAGGTCCTGGTAGGTGTCCCAGGTATCTGGAGCCATGCTGACTGCTGCTTCTGGAGAATCCATATAGCCAAAACTACCATCCAGATGGTCCCACAGATGATCAATTAGGTTTGAGTCTGGGTAATTAGTGGGACAGGGTTGTACTGGAAAATCTTGGTCATGCTCTTCCAGCCAATGTCAGATATTTATAGACGTGTGACATGTCGCATTGTCTTGCTGGAAGATCACATTCGATCAACGGAGAAGAAAATCCTTTACCAATCAGTAGAGAGGACCGTGCTTTACCAATTATTAAAGAAGACAACCTTTTACCAACCAGTAGAGAAGACAACCCTTTACCAATGAGCAGCCGAGACAATCCTTTACCAATCGGTAGAGACGACAACTCTAAGACATTACAGGACTCACAAGCTTTCTCTATGAGTGGTGGGGGAAGCAGGACTCACAAGCTTTCTCTATGAGTGGTGGAGGGAGCAGGACTCACAAGCTTTCTCTATGAGTGGTGGGGGAAGCAGGACTCACAGGCTTTCTCTACGAGTGGTGGAGGAAGCAGGACTCACAAGCTTTCTCTATGAGTGGTGGGGGAAGCAGGACTCACAGGCTTTCTCTACGAGTGGTGGGGGAAGCAGGACTCACAGGCTTTCTCTATGAGTGGTGGGGGAAGCAGGACTCACAAGCTTTCTCTATGAGTGGTGGGAGAAGCAGGACTCACAGGCTTTCTCTATGAGCAGTGGGGGGAGAAGAAGGACTCACAGGCTTTCTCTATAAATGATAGGGGAAGCAGGACTCACAGGCTTTCTCTACGAGTGGTGGGGGAAGCAGGACTTACAGGCTTTCTATATGAGTGGTGGGGGAAGCAGGACTCACAGGCTTTCTCTATGAGTGGTGGGGGAAGCAGGACTCACAGGCTTTCTCTATGAGGGGTGGGGGAAGCAGGACTCACAGGCTTTCTCTACGAGTGATGGGGGAAGCAGGACTCACAGGCTTTCTCTACGAGTGGTGGGGGAAGCAGGACTCACAGGCTTTCTCTACGAGTGGTGGGGGAAGCAGGACTCACAGGCTTTCTCTATGATTGGTGGGGGAAGCAGGACTCACAGGCTTTCTCTATGAGTGGTGGGGAAGCAGGACTCACAGGCTTTCTCTACGAGTGGTGGAGGAAGCAGGACTCACAAGCTCTCTCTATGAGTGGTGGGGGAAGCAGGACTCACAGGCTTTCTCTATGAGCAGTGGGGGGGGAAGCAGGACTCACAGGCTTTCCCTACGAGTGGTGGGGGAAGCAGGACTTACAGGCTTTCTCTATGAGTGTTGGGGAGCAGGACTCACAGGCTTTCTCTATGAGGGGTGGGGGAAGCAGGACTCACAGGCTTTCTCTATGAGTAGGAGGGGAGTTGGTACTCACAGGCTTCTCTACCAGTGAACTAACAGGTTCTTTCTATGAATCCTTGCAGCAATAAAACTGCAGGAACATTTTGCATTACAGAAACCTATATTCTTCCACCGTATAAATACACAGCGATATGGCCAATAATAGCGACACGGCAATGCTAAACAACAGGTTAAAAACAAAATAAAAGAACATTTATCAAGCGGCTAAAAACATTATAAGTTATGACAGCGTCCTGGCCTATGATGGACCACAGAGGAAGGGGGTGTTCTCCTCATCATTAATACCTATCAGTAAAAGCAGAGTTTACAGAGTTCATATAGATCCTCTTGTCTGACAGTACTTGATTCTACAAAGGGAGAGAAACAAGTCAGGCAAGATTCATAGCCACAAAGTGCAGAGTCAGACACTATTGACAGCAAAAAGTTATATTGCAAAATCCAATGTAATGCTGATAAAATGCAGCATGGCAAGATCCAAGAGGAGGCAAGGCCCGGCTCACAAGAGCGTACAATCTATGAGGAAATAGAAGATACAAGAGACGTGAGGAACTTTTTGAACACTTGTGCATACTTCCTACCCACAGTGTCCTCTTGTCCCACACAGTAATAGACCCTTCCCCTTTTTGTGCTCATACTATGAGTGTTTAGGTAGGTGGGTATCCCTAACAAGAGTTTGTCCATACAAAAAGTATATTCTTTATAGATCAGGGTGGCGTATTCTATACTGACCCCCACCAATCTGCTCAGCTGCCTCAGTGATGGCCTGCAACTAATGATTGGCCATCTTTTTCAGGAATGATGACAAAAAAGGAACCTGGAGCTGAAGGGGATCTGTGGTGGTGGTGGGTACGATTTCTTTTTAGGCTATACTAAACAACTTATATCCAGGGCCGGCCTTAGGGTAGATGGCGCCCTGTGCTTTCAGCACCTCCCCTTCCCCCAGGGTCTCTGCTGAGACCCCCTAAAGGTGACATACAGCTCCTACAGCCCCCACCCCTCCAGAATACATCCAACAACCACCACCCGACCCCCCCCCCTCAGCCATACCCACCCAAACCCAGCCATAGAAACAACTACCCACGCAAACCCAGCCATACAAACAACTACCCACCCAAACAACTCCCTGACCCTCCCAGCCCCCCCAAACAACTATCCAAACCCCCCCTTTCCCGCTAAGAGTTTTTACCAGAGCAAAGAGGAATACAGGTGCCGGATACCGTCATGCTATGGAGCATGAGAGGGTAAGGTAAGGAACCACTGCGGGAGGAGGCGACCAGGGACGCTCCAGCAGTAGGACATCACACATAACGTGGCACACCCAGCTGGCCGGGTAAGATGTACCCTGTGCAATCGCACAGGTGGCACACTGCAAAGGCCGGCTCTTTTTAAATAGTTTTCTATGTGTGAAGAATGATAGTTCACCCAGTAGGTAGGTATGTCCCCTTCATTACTTGGATAGGGCTCCTTAGTGTTCAGTCTCCTCCCCCCATTAGGTACTGTAGGAAGCTTTACCCAAAGATAGGGTCTCTGATAGGTAAGTCTCCCCAATTAAGCAGGTAGGTCCTCCAGTAGGCAGGTAAAGCTTTCCCAGTTGGTAGATAGGGCCCACTCAGTTATTAAGTAGACCCATTCCTTTAGTAGGCAGGAAAGACCCTGGGTAGGTAAGCCCCCAGTAAGTAGTTAGGTTTCCCTGCTAGGTAGCAGATCAGCAGGGAGACATTGCTGTAGACTGGCATAGGAGGTAATGTAGTGACTGACACAGGGGGAGGCATCAGTGTATTGACTGGCACAGGGGGAGGCATCAGTGGAATGACTAGCACAGGGGAGGCATCAGCGTAGTGACTGTCACAGGGGGAAGCATCGGTGTAGTGACTGTCACAGGGGAGGCATCAGCGTTGTGACTGGCACAGGGGAAAGTATTGGTGTAGTGACTGGCACAGGGGGGGGGGGAATCAGCGTAGTGACTGGCACAGGGGGAGGAATAAGCGTAGTGAGGGGCACAGGGTGAGGCATCAATGTGGCAGCTGAGCAGGAAGATTAGTCTGGTTGCTGCATTTAGGATGGACTGGACAGGAGAAAGTTTGGAAAACTGACTAGTAAAGAGTTACAGTAGTGAAGACGGGAATGACTCAGAACAGTGTTGTTTTAGTCTAGTGAGGCCATGCTGCAATATCTTTCTCTATGAAAAGGCTTTCATAAGTATGAACCCGCCTGAGACCAATGGTGGATCCAGAAACAATCACTGATCCTGGACCAGGAAAACATGACTAGTCAGCAGTGCTTGAACTGGCTGCAGATCAAATCAGGGAATTATTGCAAAACACAGAATTCTCGAGTTACTACAAGGATTAAGATTTTTGATAAATGTCCATGACAGCCGATAAGATTCAGATGCATTGTGGTTCTGGAAGAAAAACATTCGAGGCTTAAACTGCATCTGACTCATGAATTACGGCCCGTCAGGACAGGATGAATTATTAGTAAGGGAAAGGAAAAATCTCTGAACAATCAAGAAAGTGGGATGAAAAGACAACAATCCGTGACTCAGTCCTGATTGACTGCAGTTTTACCATTATTTGTAGGTTTGTGCATCAGATGTTTTGGTTCACGATTAATTGCACAAAAATTTTGTCTCATGTACAGCAAACAAACCCAGATTTTTCAGTCAGGTTCTTCAGAAGGGAGCGCATCAATGATTTTAACTAAGCGACCAATTCAACCCCCCACACACACACTCTCAGCAGCAACCGACTTACCTCTGACCTCCCTCCACCAATGGGAGCCCTCTCCATGTAGTATAAAAGGGTGGTTGGATCAGACCTAGGGCCTATTAGCTATTAGTTGTTTCAGTTTGTCCAGCTGTGTCCAGAGACAGTGAGTTGTCTTCCAGGGGTCTGACTTGTGCAGCTGTACTTCTGATCCTAGTTACCGTACCAGCTTAGCATGGCTAATATCACCAGAGGTGTGAGTACGCCTGAGAAGAACCTGCTGTGCACCCTGAGGACGTCATTTGTCTCAAATCAGTTCCTGCATTCCGCAGTGTTTCCAGTTAGAGGTTTGTAGAAGTGTGTCTATGCTTAAACAGGTTTCTTTGGTAGCCCACTAACTCCTATACAAGTCAGTCAAGTAACTCAAGTCAAGTATTTAGAGACTGTTCCTAAAAGTATTTTCTGCCAGCGAGAAGCTGTGATAGAGGGTTTAGAGATAGCCCCTGAAGGAGGAGTTAACCTTGTGGAGGAAGTGAGTTTAGTTCTTACTAAGTTTTCAATGAGAGGGGACACACAGAGACACAGTTCCTGCATAAGTTCAGTCAGGGCCTGGCTGTGGCTAGGACCCCTTACAGGGACCAGACACAGATGCATAAAAAGATTTTATTCTTTGTACAAGCAACCACTACGGCTATGCAGTGCTAACCTCCACGTAGGGAAGAGAAGCCACCTAGGACAACCCTAGCCCACACCAGGAACCTCTCAAAAATGTGAGGGGAAGTCTCCTGATACGAGCTGATCTTAGTAGGACAAAGCTACCGGAATAGGTCTACATATCCTACTGCGCAGTGCAGGACAACCGGGTAATCTTGTAAGTCTGCTACACCCAGATAACCAACAACTGGGGCTCGTGCTACCCACCTAGGACAGGTTCTATGCAACTAGGGGGCAGAAGCTGGTCAGACTATAGTGTATATCTGAGTATGAGATAAACAGATTGCTGAACTCATTGAAGAGTCTCAAAACACAGGACTAGCCAGGGGCAGCTCCTGTTAGGAAACCACCATATTAAGTGGCCCTATAAGTCAATGTAATGACAAGTGATAAACCAAGGCTAGGTAACCATCCACATACAGCTGTTTCGGGGTGTTGCCCCTCATCAGTGTGGAGCAGGATTCTGGCTAGGTAGGAGCAATGCCTAGTAGAGCCATAAGAGAAACAGATAGCTAAACTCAGGGAGACCAGCCAAACGACAACACTGCTGGCTGCTAGTGAAAGCTCTCAATGTAGTGAAGTCCTAGGTGCATTGCCCCCTCGGAAACATGAATATGCAAAAGAGGAGCCCGTGGAGCCCCATTGAAGAGTCTCAAAACACAGGACTAGCCAGATATCCCTCTGGGAAGGACCCAGCCAAGGGGCAGCTCCTGTTAGGAAACCACCATATTAAGTGGCCCTATAAGTCAATGTAATGACAAGGGATAAACCAAGGCTAGGTAACCATCCACATACAGCTGTTTCGGGGTGTTGCCCCTCATCAGTGGGGAGCAGGACTCTGGCTAGGTGGGAGCAATGCCTAGTAGAGCCATAAGAGAAACAGATTGCTGAACTCAGGGAGACCAGCCAAACGACAACACTGTCGGCTGCTAGTGAAAGCGCTCAATGCAGTGAAGTCCTTGTCCCTTGTCATTACCTTGACTTATAGGGCCACTTAATATGGTGGTTTTGGTGGTTTCCTAACAGGAGCTGCCCCTTGGCTGGGTCCTTCCCGGAGGGATATCTGGCTAGTCCTGTGTTTTGAGACTCTTCAATGAGGCTCCACGGGCTCCTCTTTTTGCATATCTGAGTATAAGTATCACTTATCTTCTTCTTATCTACACTTCAGTTCCGGCAGAGTACACATATTCTACATTGGACAGGGCTCCTCTGGCAACTCCTCCCCATCTTCCTTCTCCTCACAAAGAACTTACTACTACAAAAAGCACTTCTAACAAGCACCAACTTCTACAGAGCACTAGTTCTTACTCGATTGTCAGCAACACATTAAAGTGTTCTATTTTTTATGCTAAACACACAGGACTCTTGGGTTATTTTTCCACTTCTCTGTGGGTGGCGTGACCAACATCCCGGGTGGTTTTACTACTGTGGTGTCCCACCACAGGTGTTTTTATCTCTCCTGTGCACATCTCAAAAAGCTTCCTCTTTCAGGTTAAAAGTGGTAAAGAGGTATTTTACAGTTTCGCCACTAGGTGTTAGTGTTTTGTATTTATGTGTGTTGCACAGCTGAAGTCAGTAATGGGTTAAGGTTTCCATTGTATCATGTGTTATTATTGACCAATAGGAGGTGCACTCTACTGATAACCTATCTCTTTTCTCCTTTCTTCTGCGCACACTTATCACTACCACTCACAGGTAGGCATACAGAGGCCCCTGTATGATGTATTACATGGTGGAGGAAGTGGACAGTTAGTTCTAGTCAGATTCTCACAGAGAGAGGACACAAAAGACAACAGTTCCTGCTGTAGTTAAGCCAGGGCCTGGCTTATGCCAAGACCCCTGTCAGTAAAAAGCAAGTCAGTGTAGTCTAGAGTGTATAGATGCGGCAAGAGACAACCAGTTCTTTCACAGATACTAATAATTCTACAATGAAGTGTTAATCACTTTAAAGGAAGAGGTCATCAAGGAACACCCTAACCCACACTGAGCACAAGTCTACACGGAGCAGGGCAGTATCCTGAGCACAAGAGGAACTAGCCTGGATAAGACAAAGTTACTGTAAAGAAGGTCTACATATCCTACCTCGCAGTGCAGGTTACTGGGACACCCCCGGACAGTTAGCTAATCCCAGATAACCACGGCTGGGGCTTGTAGTACCCTGACAGGACATGAAGCTTGATACTGTAGGGCAGAACGTGGTCAGACCAAAGTCTAAACACATCTACAAGTAAACTTCTTACTATAAAGTAAATCTTTAAGTTAGAATACATTGCTACTTTGGGTTGGGACTCCTCTGACAAACTCCTCTCCTATACTCTACTCTTCAAGCACTGCTACAACTACCTCACTTACTTACTCTACTTTCAAGCACCTCCTTAAGCACAGCAAGTTCAAGCACTAAGAGTCTGTGTCAAAGATGTATCTATTCTGCAAAAGTTTATTGTGTTGTTGAAGAACTTGACAGTAAAGCTGTTCTATTTTCACATTACTTTAACTCTGTTATATTCTATATGCACCAGCACCTATACACACAAACCACACACCTTGGGTTATTTTTCCCTGGACTGTGGGTGGTGGTAACGATAGTCCGAGTGGGTCAGTTGCCACTCAGGACTACCTTGACAAGAGCCCAAGGGACCCGCAACAACCCGGCAGGTCACCAACCATTGGGAAGCACAGCCAGCCACATAAAACAAGCAGGTACCAACATCACACCTGTGTGCTGGACAAGCACTGGTGTCACGACACTAGTATCTCTGGCTGAGTTGACAGGCAAATGCCAACTAGCCATACCACCACACTACCACTCCAGGTTGCTATGACAAATGGTCTATTTGCGAATATATTTTTTGCATCGGGCCGATCACCTTTGTCAGTGGAGCGGAGAGGGGGCGTTACGAGGGGTGTGGCAGCACACAGAACTGGCGTAAGTTTCAAATTATTCGCACGGACAGGCCCCATGCGCACAGGATAAATCTACATAAATCCTCTGGGCTTCAGAGCTGCAGGGTCATTTGTAATCCCGGCATAAAAAAACTCTGGACTTCATAAATGTCCCCCTAGGTGTAGAGAGGGTAGTGCAGGGGCCCTTGTCTAATTAGTAAAGTCCCAGTTCTCTGTCTCTGGATGTAGCTAACTTCCCAAGATCTCCCAAGGTAGTCGATCGTTGTCAGTAGGATACTTCAGCTCTCAGCAACTTTGTCCAACTGGGGATCAGTCCCTCTTCCTTTCCTTTAGGTAGTAACTGTCCTGATGTTAAGAAGGATCCTAGGCATAGACAAGGGTTTACCCAATTTACGATTACCACACTTCTAAGGGTCTAGCACTGCAAAGCTGTAGTCTCAGACTGATAGAAATAATCTCAGTCCCCTTCAAGGGCTCTGGGCTAAGCCAGGCCTGCTTAGTCACTGCAGCAGGAAACTTTTTCCTGTCTGTCTCCCAATCCAGAATAGGGAACTAACTGCAAGACCTCCTGACTAATATAACCCTGACCAGGAAACTACCTCAACTTACATAGGGCTTTGTCACAGGAATAGAGGAGAGTAGAGAGCGTTTAAGGGTAGAAGGTCTGCACCTGTGATTGTCCAATAAAACAGTTATCTAAACCTTCATACCCTGCAGCTGTGCACAGGAGGAGAAGTAAGACACCTAGTGGCTGGAGTTGAAATCACAGCTACTAGCTCTTGGTGTGACACCTGACATAGGTACTTTCACAAAGGTGGTAAATAACTTTGTGAATCACCGTACTGGGACACTACATTGGGTTACCACAGATGTCGGTCATCTGACTGTTTAGATGTTGTTGTTTTTTTACCTGTGTCATTGGTGGTCCAGTGGGCTGATCAGAACTACGCAATTTAATTACAGAATGTATGGTCACTTCAAGTTTTATGCTTCAGACTGACCCTCCACCATTGTTGTAGCCGTCTTTGGACCCGTTCTTTTTTATCAATATCTTTTTGTAGGTGAGGTCTCCAGAACTGGACACAGTATTCCAGATGTGATGTCACTAGAGCTCTATACCATAACTCCCAACTTTTTGGATGGCCAAAGTGGGACAGTTTTACAGCCACTTCTATACTGTTTAGTTCAAGGAAGATCCTGTATGTGTGAATGTATCTTTAGGTCCCATTCACACAACAGTAACTCTTTCTATAATTGCAGATCTGCAACCACTGACAGGATTAGGAAAGTGTTTAAGTAACTGTCCGCATTTGCAGGGAAGTCAAGTGGGTGACATGGACGTACAATGGCTTAATTTTTTGTGGCACGGATTGTGACCCCCAAAACAGATCGGTAACACCTACAGCTGTGTGTATGGGGCCATATGATCTGCATGTGTGACATGTGTGATAAGGGCCATAATGTCACATGATTCATCTGGATATAACAATTTTTAGGATCCATCATGCACCACGTGATAGGATAATATGCAAGTTTGGGTCTATTATACAGTAGGAAACCAGACACTTTCTAGAGCAACATAAAAGGGTTTATTAATGCAAATATAATTCCTAGGTGAAAAAGAGGGACATGTAAGGAGCAAAGAGGGACAGAGGGACATGGGTCAAAAGTAGGGACTGTCCCTCCAAAAGAGGGACACTTGGGAGGTATGCTATACAGCGGGATCACAATCTCTCTCTTCCTACTGGTTATACCTCTAGAAATACAGCCCAGCATACCATTATATATATATATATATATATATATATATATATATATACACACAGCCCGGCATACCATTATATATATATATATACAGCCCGGCATACCATTATCTTTCCCTGCCACCTGCTACTATGTCCTGACTCAAGATGTGACCTGCACAGCTTTCCCAGGAAATGTTTTTGGTTTTTTTTACGAAGGAGGAAGGCACCTAGTCTAAGTGTAGTGCTTCACCGGGTGATGTTATGACAGCTCAGCCAAAGATGTAAGTGTCGTGATGCCAGTGCTAGTCCAGCACACAGGTGTAATGTTGGTACCTGCTGACTGTATTCTCCAGAAATGGTCGATGACCTTCCGGGCTGTGATGGGTCCCTTGGGCTCTTGTCACGGTAGCCCCACAATTGACCCACCCAGAATATCGGAAGTGTCACCCACAAAAAGGGGAAAAATAACCCAAGGTGTGCGGCTAGTGTGCTGGTAAGGAGGAAAGGATGACTCAGTCCCAGTCATATAAAAATATAACAGCATCTCTCATAGGCTGGCACAGACCATGTGGTACAAAAACAGTAACCCTTGACTTACTACAGCAGCGCAACATACATAAACATATACAGTGACATCTTGTGGTAAAACCTGAGAATGCACCTTCATTACCACTGAAGGGATGACTTTGCGACAGAAGCACTTAACGGTGGGACAACACACAACTCATAAGAGCATACATGCAAAATACTGACATATAGTGGTGAAACTTCAAAGTGCTTTACATCACCACTTAACCTGGAGTAAGGAGCTTAAGCGACAGGTGTACAAGAGAAAAGAACATCCGTGGTGGGACACCACATAAACTTTGGCTGTCCAGGTATGATGGGACTTGTAGTTTTGCAACAACTAGAGGGTCCTCCACACTTTTCTATAGCTACTCAGAAGGTGTTTAACGTTCTCTCGTATCTGTACTGAACAGATGGTTTACACCATGAAGGTGATCCCCCGGACAAATATGTGACCTCCAGGGATACAGACCTTTCAGGAAAAAGCTGGAATCATATTTTCCAGTCAGTCGACTTGTGGGTCAGGGAGTCCAAACACTAATGAGGGAGGATAATGTCAGCCGTCCAAATCCAGGAGATAAACAGCAACAGATGAGGCCAAAATGTATTTTGGTGCAGCCAAGGCTGAGTGCTGACCTCAGCTTCACATCCTAGCTATATGCATGAACATAAGCGTAAGCGTGCGTACAGGGGGTGCACAATAATTATTAGTGCAACTAGAGCATGCTTGATTTTGGTGGATAAAGAAGTTGGATGAAGCCCTAGGGAGTTCGGGAAAACATGGATACAGCCATAGGCCATAGACTGTATCCATGTTCTCCCGGGCTCTCTAGGGCTGCATCCAACTTTGAACTCAAGCATGCTCAAGTCACGATCATCTCTATGACAGAGCAATAAAATTCATCCTGCCATTAGTGGCTGGAACTCTACATGTTACCTTGGTGTAGCTATATGGGGTGCAGCTAATCCTAAGCCCCTTTGCTTGAGGAGGCTGAAGGGTCCTAGTGCCACCAAAAGATACCAGTATAATAACACATGGTAGGCCCCCTCCATGGTGCACAGCTATTTCCCATTCTCTGCATTTCAGATGGCAGGACCAGGGCTGGCCTGTCTGCCAACAGTGCACACACAGGCACTTCCCTTTCCTTACTTCTCTGGCCAATCACAGCAGAACACCAACACCTCTCTACTGTGCTATGAAAATGAAAGAGCATTGGACTGAACAGGCTTCACTGTGCTGGGCTAATGATTTAAACAGTACAGTAGTATATAAAGCATGTGGGGGAGGAGGGGTTACTGTCTTTACAAGGTGCTATATGAGTAGAAATGAAATAAATAGCAGCAGGATAGCAAGGAAGGGATTACACTAAACACTGGATTGCTGCGACTGAGCAGCTATAGGGGGGGGAGGATTACACTACAGCACTGTGGACATACAGCAGTAGATACACTGGTTTTTCACAAAGCAGAGGGAAGCCTTTATTCACATTTTAGGCACTGTTTTCACCTCCAAGAAGCAGCAATAACCAAGCACCCCCTCGACTTTCTGTGTTCCGTCATGCTGTGCCTGTTACTAGAGACAGCTTTCCCCTAACAACAGGCAATGGACAGAAAATTTCAAGGAAGATAGACAACTAGTAGGCAAAACTTTTTAGCTGTTTTTTTCTGAGGTGAGGAATCATATTCAGGATGTGCACACTTTGTAAGAGACCAGCCGTTCCGTGACCCAGGCAGGGCGCTGAACGGCCGGTACTGTAGGTTCTGATGCGGGCGCATCCGTGCGCATCCGCATCAGAATTCTCCACTGCACACTATGGAGCGTACGGTAATATTATATAAAACCAACTGGAAAAAAAATGTTTAACACAGAAATGTCGACCAAATGAAAAGTCTGTACAGTAAATGCCCCCAATACTTGGTCGGGGCACCTTTTGCATGAATGATGGCATCAATGCATTGTGGCACAGTGGCGATCAGCTGATGGCACTGCAGAGGTGTTATTGAAGCCCAGGTTGCTTTGATAGCGGCCTTTAGCTCGTCTGTATTTTTGGGTCTGGTGTCTTTCATCTTCCTCTTGACAATTCCCATAAATTCTCTATGGGGTTAAGGTCTGGTGAGTTTGCTGGCCAATCAAGCACAGTGATGCTGTGGTTAGTAAACCAGGTATTGGTACTTTTGGCAGTGTGGACAGGTGCCAAATCCTGCTGGAAGATGAAAATTCCATCTCCAAAAATCTTTTCAGCAGAAGGAAGCATGAAGTGCTCTAAAATTTCCTGGTAGACGGCAGCGGGGACTTTGATGAAACACAGTGACCCTACACCAGCAGATGACATGGCTCCCCAAACCATCACTGATTGTGCGAACTTCACACTAGACCTCAAGCAGCTTGGATTGTGCCTCTCCACTCTTCCTCCAGACTCTGGGACCTTGATTCCCAAATGAAATGCAAAATTTACTCTCATCTGAAATCAGCACCTTGAACCACTGATCAAAAGTCCAGTTCTTCTTTTCCTTGGCCCAAATTAGACGCTTCTGGCGTTGTTTATTGGTCAGGAGTGGCTTGACACATGGAATGCAACACTTGTAGCCCATGTCCTGCAGACGTCTGGATGTGGTGGCTTTTGAAGCACTGACTCCAGCAGCAGTCCACTCTTTGTGATTCTCTCCCAAATTTTTGAATGGTATTTTCATTACAATCCTGTTAAGACTTCGGTTGTCCCGGTTGCTTGTGCACCTTTTTCTACCACACTTTTTCCTTCCACTCAACTTTCCATTAATATGCTTTGATACAGCACTCTGAGAACAGCCAGCTTCTTTAGCAATGAACTTCTGTGGCTTACCCTCCTTGTGGAGTGTGTGAATGACTGCCTTCTGGACATCTGTCAAGTCAGCAGTCTTCCCCATGATTGTGTTGCATACTGAACAAGACTAAGGGACCTTTTAAAAGGAAGCCACTGCAGGTGTTTTGGGTTAATTATTCTAATTTTCTGAAATACTGACTTTTGGGTTTTTCTTGGCTGTAATCCATAATCATCAACTTTAACAGAAATAAACGCTAGAAAAAGTTTACTTTGTATGTAATGACTCAATAGAATATATGAGGTCACTTTTTGAATTGAATTACTGAAAAAAAAATTTTTTTTGTTGATATTCTAATTTATTGCAAACCACTGTGTTATGAGTCCCAATGACACTGACTTATATTAAGGGCACATTATAAGGCCAGACATGTAAATGTAATGAATAAATTCAATATTAATACATTTTCTATAATGTGATTCCCGTTATTGGCTGGAATAAGAAGATAAATGGATACAATGTGTCATCAATGAGATGTATGGATGGATACTTGAGAACCATGAGGCTTCATCACCTCGTCCAGAGATTGCTCATATTTTCTCCTCATTGCTGACACTTACAGGAAATTGTCTCCTATACAGAAATGTTTCTATCAAAAGCCAAATTCCCAGCAGCTGCAGCCATATTCTAAACAAATATTACATTCAGGCCGCAGGCTCCCAAAGGCTTAAAAAGCGAGAGATTAATGGGAGGAGTTCAGCCCTGGAGCACAAATCACCTCGAGTATTCAGCACTTCCAGTATGCACAGTGATTTCCCTATGTGGGTGAATAAGGTGAAGTATTGGTCACTTTTATTTTATCCCTGTTGGCAGAAATGGTAATTATTCTTAGGATGTCATATACAGTAATTGCCTGTCCTGAGTGTATTATAAATGGGATGAGACCTGCGGCTGAAATACTATGTGTTATATGTCGGCCAAGATCAGCTTGGATTGTGGGTGGAGTCAGGGGGTGAAACACTTTTAAGAGACGGTCCTGGCGCTTGCTGGTCTTTCTTGGGCGCCTGGAGCCTTTTTGGCAACAATGGAACCTCTCTCCTTGAAGTTCTTGATGATGCGATAGATTGTTGACTGAGGTGCAATCTTTCTAGCTGCGATACTCTTCCCCAATAGGCCATTTTTGTGCAGTACAATGATGACTGCACGTGTTTCTTTAGAAATAACCATGGTTAACAGAAGAGAAACAATGATGCCAAGCACCAGCCTCCTTTTAAAGTGTCCAGTGGTGTCATTCTTACTTAATCATGACAGCTTGATCTCCAGCCCTGTCTCCATCAACACCCACACCTGTGTTAATGGAGCAATCACTGAAACGATGTTAGCTGGAATGATGTTGAAATGTGTTTTGGGGGATAAAGTTCATTTTCTAGGCAAATATTGACCTTGCAAGTAATTGCTGTTAAGCTGATCACTCTTTATATATGCAATTTGCCATTTTTAAAATTGAAGCAGTAGACTTTGTAAAAATTAATATTTGTATTATTCTCAAAACTTTTGGCCATGACTGTACACTGTACTGAGCCCTGCAGCTGTGTGTACATCATATGACTAGGGAAGGTTATATTCCCTGGAGGCACACAATAATGGTTCCTTTTAGATGACAGCAGGCACATATCCTGAAAATGAGAGGAATAGATACGGAAAGTGTGTTGGTAAATTACAAAAAAAAAGACCCCCCCCCCCCCCATACTTACTTAGTCCTGATCACTGCTGCTTCCATTCAGCTCTGTCCTGTCCCCCGATCTTCTCATTTCTTCTGATTTTGAGAAGAGTGCTTGGAAGTAAGAGCAGAGAAGGAACCCAGGGAGGTAAATATCCAAAAATCGCTGAAATTTTTAGATGTTTTTTTTTTTGTTTATTTTTTTTGCTGAGACAAAGATGTGCCTTGTGGTGGGAGGTGCTATAGTATGTGGGATTGTCTTCCAGGGCTGCTTTATACTATACAGGTATATACCACTGCCACCTTCTATACAGGTGTATACCACCGCTACCTACCATACAGGTATATACCACCACTGCCTACTATACAGGTATATACCACCGGTACCTAGTATACAGGTATATACCACCGCCACCCACTATACAGGTATATACCACCGCTACCTACCATACAGGGATATACCACCACTGCCTACTATATAGGGGTATACCACCGCTACCTAGTATACAGGTTTATACTACTGCTACCTACTATACAGACATGCACTATCACCTCCTACTATACAGGTGTATACCACTGCCATCTACTATACAGGTTTATACCACTGACACCTACTATACAGATATATACTACTGCCTAATACTATAGAGGTATATACTACTGCTACCTACTATACAGGCATTTACCACCCCCACCTACTATACAGGCACAGTATCCCACTTCTACATACTATACAATGACACCATAGGATGCCGGTTATAATGTTCTGAATCATATAATATTATATATGTTATAATTTTTACATTTCTTTTACACTTTGGCTGTTAGATAATACTATATATCTATTCCAGGACAATTATAATAACTCATAGTTTTTGGCTGTAATTTCTTGTATTTCTTGTATAATTATGATCACAGCGTTTACACAGTATAAAAATTCAGGACAAGAGCGCCACCTGGTGCCCTACACGCAGATAGCATGCCCTCTAGTGGCCACAATAACATTTCCAAAAAAATAAAATAAAAAAATGCAAACAGAAGAGAAAAAGCTTATAGTTCAATGTCTCTTGTCATTGTTTTTGGCGTTTTTCCCCCAATTTATAATTGCAGAATTCTCAGGGTATGCTGCTGTGCACTGATTGAATGAGCGGGACAGGAGCCAGGAGCCTGACATTCAGCCGCATCGCCAGAGCAGGTAATGTATGATTTTGGCGGCGGCTACAGGCGGCGGGGCTGCTGGCGACAGGGGGTTAAAGCACATACTCACAGCGGGTTGTCAATCCCGCTGCGAGTATGTTCTCTATAGAAATGAATGGGACTGGATCCGCAGCGGATCTCTCTGCGAATGCGCAGTGTGAAATCCGCTGCGGATCCGGTAGGTGTGAATGCACCCTAAGGAATAATTATGCCCAATGTAAACTTAGACAACACAGTCTACAAATGTGCCAGACTGTCTAGTCTCAGTTTACAGAAAAGAGGGGAGTCTCCAGCTCTCATAAAAATCAACAATTCTTTATTATAAATTCATTTAAAAGGCCGACATGTTTCGGACGTTCTCGCCCTTAATCATGGCTCTGTAAATGCAAATTGCATGTATCCAGAGTTATAAGACAGCTACAGGAACTTCCACAAGGTGGTGAAAATCCTCATAGTATAGGTCCCCTGTTTGTGCCTAGCTAATACTAGCCAATACTAGGCACGAAACATGTTGGCCATTTAAATGAATTTATAATAAAGAATTGTTGATTTTTATGAGAGCTGGAGATTTCCCTCTTTTCTGCAATACATACGTATACTGCCCCAAGGTCCGGGATAACCTTTGATCTTCCGTGCGCTACATATTTATATTCACTAAGATGTGCCGACCCATCATTGGACTTTCTTCTAGTCTCAGTTTAGACCACCTATTAGCTGGCTGCATTACATTGCTTAGACCTGTATAACATATATATCTCATTCCTGTAAATGCTGGATTCCCATTTGTTTGTTCCTACCTTTAGTACACAGAGCGACTTATCACTGGGTCAATGACATTGCACACACATTATATATATATATATATATATATATATATAGATGAGGTTGGGGGTCACCTATACATCCTGTGCCCCATAACCTCTCCTGTACAATGCTATAGGAATGTGTGTCCGGAAATAGCCAGTTTTTAGCTACAATGGTTTGTGTCATTTCTAGTGGAGCCCATGATGTATATATTGGCAATATATGTAAACACCAGGAATATTATACAATTGTTACCCAAAATATTATAAATTATTAACCTTTATTTGTATAAAATTAGAAATCCCTTTAAGGTTATGACTTAAAGGGATTACTGATTTTTTTATACAATTAAAGGTTAATAATTGTATAAAGTTCTGCAAGTTTCTAATATACTTTATGCCATTTTCAAGATTGTAGTTTGCTTTCAATGGATGAGGACACTTGTACATAGCTAGTCCTGCTCTCACCTGAGAAGTGATACAATTATATCCAGTCTAGGCAATGCTCTGTGAGCTCTACAGCCTGGACTCCAGACTGATACATTGTACATAGCTAGTCCTGCTCTCACCTGAGAAGTGATACAATTGTATCCAGTCTAGACAATGCTCTGTGAGCTCTACAGCCTGGACCCCAGACTGATACATTGTACATAGCTAGTCCTGCTCTCAGCTGAGAAGTGATACAATTGTATCCAGTCTAGACAATGCTCTGTGAGCTCTACAGCCTGGACCCCAGACTGATACATTGTACATAGCTAGTCCTGCTCTCAGCTGAGAAGTGATACAGTTGCATCCAGTCTAGACAATGCTCTGTGATCTCTACAGCCTGGACTCAAGACTGATACATTGTACATAGCTAGTCCTGCTCTCAGCTGAGAAGTGATACAATTGTATCCAGTCTAGACAATGCTCTGTGAGCTCTACAGCCTGGACTCCAGACTAATACATTGTACATAGCTAGTCCTGCTCTCAGCTGAGAAGTAATACAATTGAATCCAGTCTAGACAATGCTCTGTGAGCTCTACAGCCTGACCCCCAGACTGATATATTGTACATAGCTAGTCCTGCTCTCAGCTGAGAAGTGATACAATTGTATCCAGTCTAGACAATGCTCTGTGAGATAAACAGCCTGGCCTGGCCAGACTGATGCAGTACAGTACTGTATTTTATTCTATTCAGTGTTGTATCCTTTTTAGTCTGACACGGTGCTCTCTGCTGCCACCTCTGTCCATGTCAGGAACTGTGCAGAGCAGTAGCAAGTCCCCATAGAAAACCTCTCCTGCTCTGGACATTCCCTTACACAAACAGAGGTGGCAGAAGAGAGCACTGTGTCAGACTAGAATACCTCTCCAGTTTTACTTCAGTGGTGCAGCAAAGCGGGGAGTCAATGAGGGGCCTAGAGCATCTGTATCCTTGGCCTGCAGCGTTTTTCTCTCTCTCTGCCATTCTATATTTTCGGCATGCCCCTGGGGTGGATGGAGGTGAGGAGAGAGACACTGCAGGCCTAAGGCACGAATGCTCTAGGCCCAACCTCATTGACTCCCCACCTTACTGCACCACCAGAATAAAACTTGTTTTCGCTAAAATACCGGCCCCAGGAGAGGTTGACCCCCAGGAAGGACATGGTGTGATGAACTCTTTTTGCAAGTGTAGTAATGCATATATAATTGTATGCATGTATAATTGTAAATATTATCTTTTTGTGCATGGTACCATATAAGCGAGGACCATATTGATTTTCTTTTCTTTTGATTAGTTACAGTTTGGCATTAACCCTTTTAGCCCATGGGAAGGGCAATCTTTTAACCATGGTTCCCTAGAGGTTTCCTCCACAGGGGGTTGTGTTTTCTCTCCTTAGTGCTAGAGGATTACTCTTTATGAGTTGAGTTTAACTTTGTTTTGCACAATTTTCATAGTTTTGCCTGGACTTGTAGTTCTAAGTTATACATTCATGGCATTAAAAAAAAAGTTATGGTGAACTCATTTTAACCCATTGACGACGTTAAACCTCATGGTGGTAAACAAGCTGTGCCTTGGAAATGGCCAGCCTTAATGATATCAGAATGGTAACGTCATCCAGGGGCGGGCACAGTAGTTATGAACAGGAGTGAGGAGTGGATTAGCAAACAGGAGAAATCCAGTCTTTCCTTTATGACCTGTTCTCTGATTATAGTCTGTTCCTGGGTTTGGCTTCAAATCTTTGGCAGATAATCTGTCGTCAGATCTGTTGGTGGAATAGGGCCTTTAGTAGGGTCATTGGGGTCTTTAAAGTAGACTGGCTCTGCTAAAATGGCAAGCCAGAATGTGCCGCCCCCCTTTATTGCTGTCTGGCCGGGTTGCTGTATGTCAGACAGCTGGGGATTTCACAGTATCTATGAATCCCAGTGACCTAGCACTTCACCTGACTCCTGTGATTTTTTTTTAGCCCCATGTTTTAAATAAAGCTGTGGTTATCTTAACACCAAAAAGTGTTTTTTTGTCCTTTCATTTCATAGTCTGTGTTTATTGTTGTTGGAGATGTTTCAAGGGGAATGAGGGTCCATCCCATATCCAAAAGTCATGTACCTCCCAACTCAAGGGGCGCCCTTACATTCCAATCCCTAGGCTATATATGCTCCCGCCATGTATAGCCCCACTGCAGGGGCCACCATGAAAATTCAGGGGACCCCCTCCCAGGACATCAGTCCTGGTGAATATAGATAGGATTTTATAGATGTTGTTGTATGTAGAGCATGAGCATGTGTGTACAGTATATGTCTGTGTGTATACAGCGTAAGTTTATGTATGTGTATATATTGTGCAGTATGTTGTATGTATATACAGTAGGTGTGTACGGTTTATGCGCGTGTGTGTATATATAGTATACCGTATAAACATTATATGTATGTGTATGAAAAGTATGTATATGTACTATATGTGTTTCCCATTAAAAAAATCTAACTCCCATCATATCCTGCTGGGGCATGATAGAATTGGTAGTTCTGCAACAGCTGGAGAGCTGCAGGATGGCGACTAGTGCATTAAACGGATCACTTCTTCATCTGTCACTGATCAAAGATGAAACGTTCTTGGAATTTTTATCTATTCTATATTTTTCAATTATACATAGAAACAGAGCAGGAAGGATTGCTATATGTAGAGGATTGTATTTCCCACTCCCATAATCCGTCTCCCCAGGGGCCTCATTGATGATCCATATATCGGGGAAACACAAGGAGACCTGTCATAGAGTTATGTCTATGTCAGTGTTAATAACGTGTGGATGCCATGAAGATCGTACAACACGATGGCAAGTTAGGACGGCCGTAATGACGGATGAGGCCACAATAGAGAATCTGACACTTCAAGGGCCGGAACACTCAATGAACAATGATAAACATGTTAAAGAGGAACAGATGTTCCCCTAATGAGGAGCAGTTCAGGATCCTTTGAGCGCTCAGCGGGGTACCCAAAGACACTGCAAGCGGACCCCGAGGAAGCATGGTAGGTGAAAATAGGATTTTTAAAAAAAATTTCCTATGTAAGAGCAGTTTTATATATATATATATATATATATATATATATATATATATATATATATATAATAAATGGCTGATGTATCCCTTTAAGACCATCCATTTTGTTGATCCTTGATCCAGTCACCCTATCGGCACTTTTTGGCTCTGGTCAGAGTGACCCAGAATCTTACACTTACCCACTTTCCCCGCTTCCTCATAAACTCCTGATCACTTGCTGACACAACTCTCCCCTCGATAAACATCCTTGTCACAGCAGGATAACAAATGTTAGGGTCCTTTTACACTGGCAGATCTTCAGCCATCGGTGGCCACAGATGAGCAATGATCAGTGAGATCGGAGCTCGTTTGCAGTGCCTTTACACAGAAAAACTAATCGAGCATTCGGGCCTCACGAATGATCACAGTATTGTTTGTGCGGCCATTCAAAGGAGACCTGTCACCCCCGTGCCGGGACAGAGCCCGGCAGACCCCCCGGTGCAGACCCATATACTTACTGCTTCCAGGAACTCCCGCTCCTGGACCCGCTCCCGCCGCCCATGGGGTCTGCACTGGGGGGTCGGCCGGGCTCTATCCCGGCACGGGGGGTGACAGGTTCCCTTAAAGTGCATTGCTATTGGTCGCACATCCTCTGTTTACACAGGGAGATGTGAGGGCAATAAACAATCATTTATAGGGCTGCTCAAAAGCGGGCATTTCCCCACTCCTTTGCTAATTGCTGACACGATTATCGTCCGAATGAGCGTTTTTTAATTGGCCTGTGTAAAAGGGCCTTTATTCCCTTCACCTATCAGTGCTACTTTCACTCATTGCTTGTGATCTATTGCATGGATAATGGTGACCACAATTGTGGTGTCCCACCACAAGGTGGTGTCTGTGACACTTTAGTAAGTCACTCCCTCAGGTTAACACAAGTGGGAGATGTAGTATTGTGTTTTCCCCACTAAGTGTCACTACTGTTTCTACTTAACTTATTGAAGAGCTGAAGGAGTGAAAGGGTTAAATTGTTTTGTACCACATATTATGTGCTGACCAGTTTCAGGTGCTAGTTCTCCTCTGTCCTATCTCGTCTTCTCTCTCTCACACACACTCACAGGAGGGTTAACACAGCCCCTGTAGGAGGAGTTAGTACTTGGTGGAAGGAAGTTAGTTGGTTAGTGGCTGGAGGTCCAAGCCAAATAGGAAACACCTTGCCCATGCCAGATAGTTCTGAAAAACATGCAGGGCAGTTACCTGAAGCAAGAGGAACTCACCCCAGTAGGACAAAGCTAACGTGAAAAGGTCCACGTATCCTACTGTGCAGCGCAGGCCTACTGGGAAATCTCGGGAGTCTGCTACATCCAGATAACCGACGACTGGGGCTCGTATTACCCACTTAGGTTGGGTATCTCGCAACTAAGGGGCATAAGGCGGTTCAGAGCCAATACAGGCATTTGTGAGTATGAGTATTCTCTTATCTCCTCTGTTTGTACACCTGTTCTGGCAGAGCACACTTACTACATTGGGCAGGGCTTCCCTGGCAACTCCTCTTCTCTTTCTCTCTAACACAAAGCACCTATTACCACAAGCACTGGTTCTACCTCAGCTGTCAGCACCTACGTTCTCTGTAAGGATTTGCACTGTTTTCATCACGTGTACTGTTTGCCCTGAGTTGCTTTTCAGTAAATATTTTATTTTTATTGAAACGCACGAGACTCTGGTCTACTACTTAAGCACCTGCACCTACACATCTCAGAACAATTGGGCTAGCCTCTCTTTCTGTGTGTAGAGGTCCCAACAGCCCGGGGTGGGTCTAACACCTCTCCAGGCCACGTGACAAGTGCCCAAGTGACCCTAAGCTCCCCCGAGGCGCCAAACCATCTAACCGGCAACCGTACCGGGCCACCACCACACTATGAGGCATGTTTTTAGCCGCAATGTGGGAACATGGCCTTGCCCTGGCAATGAAATGAGTGCACCCAAAGAGTGGTGTTATATTGACTGTCTATTCCAAGTTAACATTTAAAAATTAATTGTGCACGAAAGAATGAAACACCCTGACACACTGATGGCCAAAGTGGATCTTTTTCATTCAAAGATGGCAGCCAGTTGCCCATAGCAACAGCTCAGCTTTCACATTTTAAAAGCAGGATAGAAAGTGAAAGCTGTGCCGTGATTGGTTGCCATGTGTGACTATGGCAGCTCTTTTAGACTGGTTTATAGATCTCCTCTTTATGGAGCTGTTTATAGTACGGTTCTCCTTGTTGCCCATAGCAACCAATCACAGAAGTCAAAGTTGAGCTGTGATTGGTTGCTATGGGCAACAAACAGGCTCATACTATAACCCAGTGCCATAAATCTCCCTCATAGATATCTCATAGAAGTGTTCCCTTCCTACTGACTAGATCTCAGTAGATGTTTCGCCGCGTCGGCGCATTGTTTGTGCTCCATGTGCCGTGAAACATTCCTGACTTGTGTCCTAGTTGGAACAATGCCCGGAACAGCTTTACTTTCATTTCTCGGTGGTATGAAACAAGTAAAAATACACGTAGCCCATCCAGGCCATTATGGTTTTTATAGGGAATTGTACATGTGAATAATATAGGATTCTCGCTCCCGGTGAGCTGATGTTACATTCATATAACAACCAGGCAAACCCTGTGTACAGTCCTGGGATAGTCAGCGATGGGTGATGGGGTTCTCAGGCCTATGTAATGCCAACGATGAGCCAACAAGGGAGAAGACAATAACTCCTCAGCTTTTTTGTGCGGCCATTTAACCTCTTAACGACCGTGGGCGTACATTTACGCCCCCACTGCCTGGGCCTTAACGCAGCAGGGCGTAAATGTACGCCCTGGCGTGCTCCCGGGCTATGGAGCAGGCTCACCCTCAATAGCGGGCCGCAGCATTTAAGTGTATGTGTTGGTAGCATCTCCGGTCACTTACCGTTCGGGACCCCCACGACGTGCCTGCGGGGGTCCCGATCACATGGCCTGACTGCTGGAGGTCCCTTACCTTCCTCGGTGCAGTCAGGTCTTTCATCTTCTGATTCAGTCAATCCAAACCCAAACGTTCGGCATTTGATTAGCGGGGACTGCTGAACTTGGATAAAGCCCTAGGGCTATGTAGAAAACATGGATATAGTCATTGGCTGTATCCATGTTTTCCAGACAACCTTAGAGCTTTATCCAAGTTCAGCAGCCCCAGCTAATCAAATGCCGAACGTTAGGGTTCAGATCGACTCAAACCCGAACCCGGTTCACTTGTCTCTAGTAGTAAAGTAAAAGTCCCCTAAGGGAACTTAAAAAGTGTAAAAAAAAAATCAATAAAAGTTTTAATAAATGTCCCAAAGCTTCCCATTTTATACATAAAACTAGAGATGAGCGAACCTGGAGCATGCTCGAGTCGATCCGAACTCGAACGTTTGGCATTTGATTAGCGGTGGCTGCTGAACTTGGATAAAGCCCTAAGGCTATGTGGAAAACATGGATATAGTCATTGGCTGTATCCATGTTTTCCAGACAACCTTAGAGCTTTATCCAAGTTCAGCAGCCACCGCTAATCAAATACCGAACGTTCGGGTTTCGGATCGATTCGAACCCGAACCCGGTTGGCTCATTTCTACATAAAACACATAAAAATAATAAAGGTATTTAACATATAATATACCTTAGTGTGTGTATCATCCGATATATTAAAACTAAAACAATATTATTCCTGCACGGTGAACGGCGTGAACAAAAAGCGGTAGAAAAATGTGGAGATTGCTTTTTTTAATTACATTTTATGTATAAAATTTTTTACAAAAAGCGATCAATACATCTGATCTAGAAAAAAATGTTACTAATAAAAACTAGAGATCATGGTGCAAAACATGATGCCCCATACAACCCCTTATGTGAAAATATAAAAGCGCTATAAGAGTCACAATAGGGCCAGTTTAAATATACCTATTTAAAAAAAAAAAGTTTTACTGCTAATAAAAATAGTAAAACGTAAGAAAACCTAATAAACATGCATATCGTTGTGTCCAGTTTTACCGTAAAATGCATTACATAAACATGGAACCCCCCCCCCCAAAAAAAATAGAATTTGCAAAATCGCATCTTTTGACCCAAGTTCACCCCTTAAATGATATTTTTGGGTGTTCCGTTATTCGTTTTATGGAGATTGAAAAATGCCATTACAAAGTACACCTGCTCCTGAAAAGAACAAGACCTCATATGGGGCTGTAGGTGGAAAAATGAAAGAGTTATGGGTCTTAGAAGGCCCGGTCCTTAAGGGGTTAAATACCTGTGTGCGGCTGACAATGATGAAGTTAAAGGAGAACACTGCATAAAATTATAATTTTCAGGGAGGCAGGGACAAACATAATAAATAAGCTCCACTTACCTCTCTTCGTGCATCCACTGTTCCGCCTTCCAGGACCCCCGCCGGTTCCCCGTTGCGATGTTTCCACGACTCGGGGGGGGGGGGGAACCAAGGTTGATGGATTGCAAGTTTAGCCAATCAGTGACTGCAGAGGTGTCCCACCCCAATCGAGGACTGGCTAAGCAGGTAATCCATGAGTCAAGTCATGACGTCGCTGGAGAAGGAGATCCAGAAGCTCAGTGGGAGGCCCAGAGGGGTTTCTCTCTACCTTCTTACCTTCTCTCTACCTTCTCTACCTTCTCCTTTAAAGTCATGATGAAAGGGGTATTCAGAGGAAAAAAATGTATTTAAATCAACTGGTGCCAGAAAGTTATACAGATTTTTTAAAATAATTTCTATTTAAAAATCTCCAGTCTTCCGGTACTTATCAGCTGCTGTATGTCCTGCAGGAAGTGGTGTATTCTTTGCAGTCTGACACAGTGCTCTCTGCTGCCACCTCTGTCCATGTCAGGAACTGTTCAGAGCAGGAGAGGTTTTCTATGGGGATTTGCTACTGCTCAGGTGGCAGCGGAGAGAATTGTGTCAGACTGGAAAAATACACCACTTCCTTCAGGACATACAGCAGCTGATAAGTACTGGAAGACTGGAGATTTTTAAATAGAACATTTTTTTCTTCTGGAGTTCCCCTTTAATCATGCCTTTTTAGAAGTCTGGAGAAAGATATCATTTTTCAGGAGGCAGGGTAAGGAAGGAACATTATGAACGTTTTCTCTGGAGTGCCCCTTTAGTGGAGCCGATCGATTGCATGATTAATTGAGCCATGTGAGGGTCCATTTACATAAAAAGATTATCTGACGGATTATCTGCCAAAGATTTGAAGCCAAAGCCAGAAACAGAGATCAGGTCATAAAGGAAAGCCTGAGATTTCGCCTCTTCTTAAATCCATTCCTGGCTTTGGCTTCAAATCTTTGGCAGATAATCTGTCTTTCTGTGTAAATTGACCCTTAAAAAGCTCTACCCCAGGGACAGGGAAATGTAAGCCCTCCAGCTGTTGCAGGACTACAATTCCTATTATTCTCATCTCAGCTTATATTGCAGGGGTCATTGGTTATACCATATTTTGTACTTTCCTGCACTGTCCACTAGAGATTGCTATGATCACAGCACTGTACTACATTTCCTATTGCATGTAATGTATATACAACTTACTTATCACACTCTGTATTGTTCACTTATATTGTACTTGTCTGTACTCTGTTCTAGGAAACAAAAGTGAAATCCTCGGGATTGTTTTGTGCTGACGGCATTCCCTGTATGGTCACAGTTCTCAGATTTTTTGGAAGGAAATCATGGGAAACATCCTGTAATAACTATCTGATGTGGAGATGCTTGGACTTGTTATATAGTCTTCAAGAAAAGACGAGTAAGTACAAAGATGAAAGTCCTGGATTACTATGTACTTATAGTCTATGTCGGGGTCAGGACTCGCTCCCAGTATAATATTTTCACTTTACACAGTTATATTGGGCCTGTTGTCTGCCTTAACACTAGGGATGAGAGAACATGTTCTTAAATGTTCATAGGAACATGACGCGAATTGTTTGTCGACCACAATTTGGTTATAAGGATCATTTTCAAACACATTCGAACTAGCGAACGTATGCAACTGCGTGATTTACGCTTTGCACCTAATAATCTGTACCCATGTGCATAACTCAAGATTGAAGCGTACGCAATTTGTACGCAACTGTGTAATTTACGCTTTGCATCTGATAATCTGCACGCATGTGCGTAGACCAAAACGTATGCTACTACTGTACGTTCGTTACTTGTTCGTGAATGTTCGGCGAACACAAACTGATCATGATCATTTTTTTTTATGTTTGTGTTCAGGATCTGAACCGAATATTGAGATGTTCGCTTATCATTACTCACCACCAGCTTGCAAGATACACAGCATGTTTACTTAGATCATTATGGGCACCAAAGTCTTTCTATGCCCTGGCATCTGCCCAAATCCTCACGTTGCTGACCATGGGACTGAATGTGTCTGACATGCTGTACCCTGCACTGCCACAACCTTACATATGGTGCTATGCATGTGTAAGGGCCCAAGCCATGTTGTAAATGAGTGCTGGCCCTATTACACGGGGCAATTTGACAGATAATCAGCCTGAGAAATAGGGTCCTAAACCATGATGGGTACTGAGCTGCAATACCAGGCCCAGCCACAACTGTATGTATGGCACTATGCATGAGTAAAGAATAAAGAGGACCATGCTGCAGTACCAGGCCCAGCCACAAGTGTATGTATGGCACTATGCATGTGTAAAGAATAAAGAGGACCATGCTGCAGTACCAGGCCCAGCCACAAGTGTATGTATGGCACTATGCATGTTTAAAGAATAAAGAGGACCATGCTGCAGTACCAGGCCCAGCCACAACTGTATATATGGCACTATGCATGAGTAAAGAATAAAGAGGACAATGCTGCAGTACCAGGCCCAGCCACAAGTGTATGTATGGCACTGTGCATGTGTAAAGAATAAAGAGGACCATGCTGCAGTACCAGGCCCAGCCACAACTGTATGTTTGGCACTGTGCATGAGTAAAGAATAAAGAGGACAATGCTGCAGTACCAGGCCCAGCCACAAGTGTATGTATGGCACTGTGCATGTGTAAAGAATAAAGAGGACCATGCTGCAGTACCAGGCCCAGCCACAACTGTATGTTTGGCACTATGCATGAGTAAAGAATAAAGAGGACAATGCTGCAATACCAGGCCCAGCCACAAGTGTATGTATGGCACTGTGCATGTGTAAAGAATAAAGAGGACCATGCTGCAGTACCAGGCCCAGCCACAACTGTATGTTTGGCACTATGCATGAGTAAAGAAAAAAGAGGACAATGCTGCAATACCAGGCCCAGCCACAAGTGTATGTATGACACTATGCATGAGTAAAGAATAAAGAGGACAATGCTGCAATACCAGGCCCAGCCACAAGTGTATGTATAGCACTGTGAATGTGTAAAGAATAAAGAGGACCATGCTGCAGTACCAGGCCCAGCCACAACTGTATGTTTGGCACTATGCATGAGTAAAGAATAAAGAGGACAATGCTGCAATACCAGGCCCAGCCACAAGTGTATGTATGGCACTGTGCATGTGTAAAGAATAAAGAGGACCATGCTGCAGTACCAGGCCCAGCCACAACTGTATGTTTGGCACTATGCATGAGTAAAGAATAAAGAGGACAATGCTGCAATACCAGGCCCAGCCACAAGTGTATGTATGGCACTGTGCATGTGTAAAGAATAAAGAGGACCATGCTGCAGTACCAGGCCCAGCCACAACTGTATGTTTGGCACTATGCATGAGTAAAGAAAAAAGAGGACAATGCTGCAATACCAGGCCCAGCCACAAGTGTATGTATGACACTATGCATGAGTAAAGAATAAAGAGGACAATGCTGCAATACCAGGCCCAGCCACAAGTGTATGTATAGCACTGTGAATGTTTAAAGAATAAAGAGGACCATGCTGCAGTACCAATCCCAGCCACAGCTGTATGCTTGGCACTGTGCTTGTGTCTTATGTAATAATTATTGTACAGAAATTCTAGTATTTTTTTTATTAATCACAGTAAATGTGCAGACATAGTTTTACCGTCAATGCAAAATCTAGGTTTTTCCTGTAACTCTTGCTCCCCCCCTCCCCCGCAGTCTCGGCATTTACCGAATCTCATTTCAGACTGAGCGACATCTTTATAATGAAGTGACCGGGCTGCGACCTCTGTGACTGCCGACAATTTAAGAGACGATTAAAAAAGATATTCCAAGAAAAGTATTGATCCTTCTGTGGTGCGGTACACATGGCGGCCTTCCTTCAGTGCCAATGGCTGCCAGATATCACATGGGACAGTGCCCCACAAAGCGGAACAATCTGGCTACGAGCCCAGACACCACCAAATACATCTGTAGTTACCGGGATAGAGAGCATGAATGATAGTTATATATTTTATATACATGTGCAGACAGAACAATGGAGAAACATAGACACTTAGACGGACGGACAATGGCTGTAGAAATACAATTCCTATAGTGAAAAGTACCGTATATTTTTGTAACAGCTTGAGGGCTGCAGGTTGTACGCCTTTGATCTAGATTCTATACCGCAATGTAATACACATATATAGTTCCTGTAGAATGAGAGCTGATGAGGTGGAGGTCACAGGTAGAGGTTCTGTATTGGGGCCTGGAGCTATGACCTGTGTCTCTACCATGTGGACAATGGGGGATTTATACCCCTACATTGCTTTTAAATAAAGTCCGCCACACACCTCTGAGTAAATATGGAGGATCTGTGGCTGCAAAAAAAGCAATAATGTATATTTCATACTGAACCTTAATGCATTACCGTATAGGTGGTGAAATCTTCCCCTAACTGAGCTACAAATCGAATCCAGCAACCATATCCACACATCTAAGCGCTCCTCCTTGGCGTTTACTTGCGGCTGGCATATGCATGCCTGATGCGTAATTTTACCCGTAATTTAAATTTCATTTACGACTCAAATAAATAATAACGTTGTAATAAGACGTGTGCTGGCAGGCGTCTTATTATAAAGAGTAGAATTTCTCAGTAGAATATTTCAGGTTGTCCTTAGGTCATTGTATGATGTAGTAACCTATATTAGCATATATTAGGTAAAATGACATAAATAATGCAATGACTTGCGGGGTCCCTTTATCTTTCTCCATAGAGCAGATACTAGCTGTTAGGCTTACAGCCATTATAAGAAGTCTGTACTAACAACTAATGCTGCGGTTCCTAATGGTGGGGTGCAGTTTTTAAAGGGGTTATCCAGTGCTACAAAAACATGGCCACTTTCCCCCTACTGTTGTCTCCAGTTTGGGTGCAGGTTTTGAAACTCAGTTCCATTGAAGTAAATGGAGCTTAATTGCAAACCGCACCTGAACTGGAGACAACAGTTGGGGGAAAAGTGGCCATGTTTTTGTAGCGCTGGATAACCCCTTTAAGGATCTGTAGGTTGGCAGCTACAAGGTTTGGTTGGTAGCCCGCTGGAGTCTTAGGGTCCTATTCCACGGGCCGAGCAGGGCCCGATAAACTATGTAAACCAGCCCCGATCTGCTAGATCGGCGCTCGTTTACTGGGCCTATTCCACGGCCAGATAATCGTTAGCGAGGGCTGCAGGGACATCTTTACCGATGTGCTTGCAGCCCTTGTGTCATACATTACCTGTGCAGGCGCAGGCCTTCTCCTTCTCCCGGTCCTGCGCGGCAGCATCAGCTTCGGAGCGGCCTGACTGAACTGACAGAATGCTCAGCCAATCACTGGCCGCAGCGGTCCTGGCCAGTGATTGACTGAGCGCTCTGTCAGCTCAGACAGGCCGCTCCGAAGCTGATGCTGCTGCGCGGGATCGGGAGAAAGAGAAGACCTGCGCCTGGACAGGTAATGTATGATATTTGTGAGATCGTCGGTTTGAACCTAAATGAACGATCAGCCAATGACACGATCATCGGCTGATCGTTCTCTCTATTCCAAGGAGCGATAATCAGCCGAATCGGGCCAATTAGGCCCCTTAGTTTCTTGTTATGGAACGCTTGTGTAGCTTATGCCCAAAAGCTTGTCTCCTCCTTCTTCTCCTTTACTTTCTTTCTGCTCTCAGGTAAAACACAGGTTAAGGGGATGACCAGAACAAAAGCGAATGGCCACACTGTATCCCCCTGCCCCCACCCAAGACTGGTCACCCTCTATCTCCCTACTCCCACCCTAGACTGGTCACCCTGTACACCTCTCTTCACTGATTGTCCTCCCTGTCCCTTTTTCACACACCTGTAGCTTTAGTATTCCTCCTCCATACTACAGACTGTACAGGACCTGTGGTGACATCATAGTCACACGGTAAGGTCCTTCAGTATGTTCTCTAATGTTACTGAATTGGCTCCTGGCTGCAATCTTGCCCTGATTTGTGCAAAATCACAGGAAGGGTGCTAACACACACGACCGATGCGCAGCAGATCAGCAGCAGATTAGCAGCAGATTTGATGGTGCAGATTTGATGCTTTGTTCAGTTATTTACATCAAATCTGTTGCGTATCTGTTGCGTATCCGCTGCAGAAAATTCACTGCGATATGGTGTGTGTGAAGCTACCCTAAAAAGCATCGTTTTTCCCAAATCATACAGACCTGTAGCCAGGGGACAATACACCTCTGGAAGTATAACTCTATTTGGTACATTCGCTTTAACCTCTTAAGGACGCATGACTTACCGGTACGTCATGCGTCCGCAAGAGGTGTTCAGGGCAGGGCCACTCAGCGACCCCGCTCTGAACCGCCGCGATCCCGAGTGCTGCGTGTAGCCCGGGACAGCGGCTATTACGGCACTGTCCGATCGCCGTGCCCGCTAATTAAGTAATCAGAGGCAGCTGTCAAAGTTAACAGCTGCATCCGATCACTTGTATGCAGCCGTCCCTGGTGTCTAGTGGCGGAGATCGCCCCCCCCGCCCAGGACGTTTTCCCGGAGGAGCGATCTCTGTGTCTAATACCTGCCGAGGTCTTCGCCAAAATGGCGCTGATCCCAGCTCGGCACTTGGTTGTTTTTGGCTGCAGCAGCCGAAAGCAATCAAGTGCCTATCTCATCGATCTATCTACAACAAAGAAAGAAGAAAGCTGGACACTATAAATTAGCGCACACCACTAAATATATGAAATATATATACTGTATATACACAGGCTTCATTTATAACATGATTGCAAAAAGACAGAACATAAACTTCACAGATAAAATCAATTAAAAAACCATACAGGTATATACAAAAACTACCTTGGTGGAACACAAGTTGATACGCATAGACATAATGGCTGTTGTAAGTTATTTTATAGTATTGAAGATACGAACCCAGGACTATGGGCACTGTAGGAGATATGTTCCCATAAATTGTATGCATTCATATAGTGTCCGTGAATGCCAATGTGAATCTAGATGAATATGTAATACATGTTATGTGATATATCCTGCGGTATGCCCATGCTCACTGGGCGACATCTCCGCTGGTAGCGCCATTTATTTTAGTGGCAGACAGTAGGCGGATATTCCTATCATGTGATGCTTCGGCTTTGCGCATGCGCAGTTGGGGATAACACCATTTTGGGTATCGGCGTCTGATGTGCTCCACATGCCCAGGTCCCACAGGTAACTAATTTAATTTAATTTACACACAAATGTACTATGCTACTAATTATATGTATGTATAAAAGGGACATTATTTCATTCTGAACTCCACCCCTGACGAAGTCACCTGGAGTGACGACACACGTTGGGTCCTTCTCAGGGCATCTGTTCCCATGTTATCAAAAGCTATTGAGGATTTTCTGTGAAGTATATGACTTGGCTTCCTTAACTTTTTCTGGTTTGTTTGCACTTTATGTAGGAGAGGTTATCAGTTTACTCAGTGAATTGCACAACAAGCACTTTATATGTGATTATTTGTATTAATTGTGATTTATTTTGTGCTATTCATTTATACACTTGTGTACTTATGAGGTCTTATTGGTTTGCATGGAAGCCAGCCGTATAGTTTATGGTATATGTAATCATGTGGAACTACTTTGATTCTGTTTGATTCCCTGAGTGAGATAGGGAGCACCATATCCCTGTACTCAGTTTTTGTATATACCTATATGGTTTTTTTATTGATTTTATCTGTGAAGTTTGTTATGTTGTTCTGTCTTTTTGCAATCATGTTATAAATAAAGCCTGTGTATATATATTTTTCATATATTTAGTGGTGTGCACTAATTTATAGTGTCCAGCTTTCTTCTTTCTTTGTTGTTTGTTTGTTTGTTTGTTGTAGATGTATCTAATGGACACTTAGCTGTGCCCCTAGTTGTTTCTTTGATATTTAGTGTGAGCTCCCTCATTTCTGTACTATTCAGTATCTCATCGATCTATGCTGTATAACTATACAGCATAGATCAATGAGAGATCAGAGTGCATATACTAGAAGTCCCCCAGGGGGGCTTCTAGTATAAGTGTAAAAAAAAAAAAAGTGTTGTTGTTAATAAAAAGCCCCCTCCCCTAATAAAAGTTTGAATCCATCCCCTTTCCCCAGGTTATAAATAAATAAAAATAAATAAATAAACATGTTTGGTATCGCCGCGTGTGTAATCGCCCGAACTATTAATTTATCACATTCCTGATCTCGTACGGTAAATGGCGTAAGCGCCAAAAAAATCCCAAAGTGCAAAATTGCGCATTTTTGGTCGCATCAAATCCAGAAAAAATGTAATAAAAAGCGATCAAAAAGTCGCATATGCGCAATCAAGGTACCGATAGAAAGAACATGGCGCAAAAAATGACACCTGACACAGCCCCATAGACCAAAGGATAAAAGCATTATAAGCCTGGGAATGGAGCGATTTTAAGGAACGTATATTTGTTAACAATGGTTTGAATTTTTTACAGGCCATCAGATACAGGAAAAGTTATATATGTTATATATCGTTGTAATCGTAACGACTTGAGGAACATACATAACAAGTCAGTTTTACCCCAGGGAGAATGGCGTAAAACAAATAACCCCCAAATAAACAAAATGCATTTTTTTTGTTCAATTTCACCACACATTGAATTTTTTTCACAGTGTAATTTATGCAAAATTTCAGCCTGTCATTGCAAAGTACAATTAGTGACGCAAAAAATAAGGGCTCATGTGGGTTTCTAGGTGGAAAAATGCAACTGCTATGGCCAAGAAGGAAAAAAAGAAAACTCAAAAACGAAAATTGGCTCCGTCCTTAACCCCTTAGTGACCGCCAATACGGCTTTCTACGGCGGTCACTAATGGTCCTTATTCTGCTGCCATCAGCTTTTTACGGCGATGGCAGAGAATAAGGCTGCGGGGCCGGGACGGCCCCCACCTAATCCCCCCGGCTACCGGAGGTAGCTGAGGGGTTGGGGCAGTGTGTGGGGTCCGTCCCGGCCCCCCCCCCCTTACCGACGATCGCCGCTATTAACGTTATAGCGGCGGCCGTCGGTAAAGGAGATTACCGGTGCCGCCGCCACCTTTCATCTCCCCCCGCCGTGAATCTACGGCGGGGGGAGATGAAATAAGTGTCCCCCAGACCTCAGATCAGCCCCCCCTAGTAGGGCGATCACTAACCCCCCTCCCCCAGCGGCCATCATTTCCAAGATGGCCGCCGCCATCGCTGTGAACCGACTAATGTCGGTTCACAGCGATGTAAAAGTTAAAATGAATGAAAGCCCCATGCTCTCCGCCACCGGAGGTAGCGGAGAGCATGGGGCAGTCATCGGGGACCCCCCTGTTTGGTCCCGGTACAAGCGATCAGCGGTATATACTATATACCGCTGATCGCTTGTACCATGTGCTCCCGGCACTTTTTATCCCCTGTCACCATGAATGATTGGTGACAGGGGATAAAAAGTGATGTCCCCCCACCCCCCAAGTCGCCCCCCACCCCCCCTGTCACCCCCGTCCCCCAGTCACCCCCCATTCCCCATATACTCACCTGCTCCTGGAGCTCCTTCCTCCTCGACGTCCTGGCTGGTTATGAAGTGCGCATGCGCTTCACAACCAGCCAACTCTGAAAATTTAAAGTGACAGAGACCAATTTGGTCTCTGTCACTGAACTATGATTACTGAGATAGAAAATATCACAGTAATTATAGTAATACAGTGAAAAAGAATATGTAAAGTACAAAAAGTGACAAACATACAAAAAATAAAACACACACTTTTTATTATAGTGATAATTGCAGTTTACTCCCAAATTACCCCTAACCCCTCCCCAGATTACCCGTAACCACCGCACGTTGCCCGTAACCACCGCACGTTGCCCGTAACCACCGCACGTTGCCCGTAACCACCGAACGTTGCCCGTAACCACCACAAATTGCCAGTGACCCCCTCCCGATTGCCCGTAACCACCCCAAATTACATGTACCCACCCCAGATTACCTATAAGCACTTCAGTTTATCAGTAACAATCCCAGATTGTCTGTAACCCTTCCAGGTTGCACATAACCCCCCAGGTTCCCCGTAATCATGCCAGATTACATGTAACCCCCCCCAGATTGCACGTAACCACCGCGCGTTGCCTCTGACCACGCCACGATGCCTCTGACCACGCCACGTCGCCTCTGACCACCGCACGTCGCCTCTGACCACCGCACATCGCCTCTGACCACCGCACGTCGCCTCTGACCACCGCACGTTGCCTCTGACCACCACACGTCGCCTCTGACCACGCCACAGCGCCTCTGACCACCCCAAATTGCCAATGACCCCCTCCAGATTGCGGTGCCCATGCCAGATAACAGGTATCCACCCCAGATTGCCTATAAGAACTTCAGTTTATCCGTAACCACCCCACGTTGCCCTTAACCACCCCAGATTGTTAGTAAGCACTGCAGGTTGCCCGTAACCACCCCACGTTGCCCGTAACCACCCCAGATTGTCTGTAAGCACTGCAGGTTGCCCGTAACCACCCCACGTTGCCCGTAACCACCCCAGATTGTCTGTAAGCACTGCAGGTTGCCCGTAACCACCCCACGTTGCCCGTATCCACCCCAGATTGTCTGTAAGCACTGCAGGTTGCCCGTAACCACTCCACGTTTCCTGTAACCATCCCAGATTGTCTGTAAGCACAGCAGATTGCCCGTAACCAGCCCACGTTGCCTGTAACCAGCCCACGTTGCCTGTAACCAGCCCACGTTGCCTGTAACCACCCCACGTTGCCGTAACCACAGCAGGTTGCCCGTGACCACCCCATGTTGTCCGTAACCACCCCTCGTTGCCCGTAACCACCCCACGTTGCCTGTAACCACCCCAGATTACCTGTAACCACCTCAGGTTGCCCATAACCACCCCTGGTTGCCCGTAACCACCCCACATTACCTGTAATCTCATTTTTTTTATTCTATTTTAGTAACTGCGCTATTCTAATAACCATTACTAGCTGCGGTTTTGCTCCTGTAAATTGGCGCTTCTTCCCTTCTGAGCCCTGCTGTGTGCCCATACAGTGGTTTATGCCCACATATGGGGTACCGTTGTACTCAGGAGAACCTGCGTTACAGATTTTGGGGTACGTTTTCTCCCCTGTTCCTCGTCAAATTGAGAAATTTCAAACTAAACCAACATATTATTGGAAAAATTAGAGTTTTTCATTTTTACTGGCCAATTTTGAATACTTTCCTCTAATACCTGTGGGGTAAAAATGGTCACCACACCCCAAGATAAATTCTTTGAGGGGTGCACTTTCCAAAATGGGGTGACTTTTGGGGGGAATCTATTCTGCTGACACTACAGGGGCTCTGCAAACGCACCTGGCGCTCAGAAACTTCTTCAGAAAAATCTGCACTGAAAATGCTAATTGGCGCTCCTTCCCTTCTAAGCCCGACTGTGTGCCCATGCAGTGGTTTATGCCCACATATGGGGTACCGTTCTACTCAGGAGACCCTGCGTTACAAATTTTGGGGTACTTTTTTCCTCTTGTTCCTCGTGAAATTGAGAAATTTCAAACTAAACGAACATATTATTGGAAGAATTCGAGTTTTTCATTTTTACTGTCTTCTTTTGAATACTTTCCTGTAATACCTGTGGGGTCAAAATGGTCACCACACACCAAGATGAATTCTTTGAGGGGTGTACTTTCCAAAATGGGGTGACTTATGGGGGGTTTTCTCTCTGCTGACACTACAGGGGCACTGCAAACGCACCTGGCGCTCAGAAACTTCTTCAGCAAAATTTGCGTTGGAAAAGCTAATTGGCGCTCCCTTCCTTCTGAGCCCTGCAGTGTGCTTATACAGTGGTTTACGCCCACATATGGGGTACCGTTGTACTCAAGAGAACCTGCATTACAAAATTTGGGGTGCTTTTTGTCTCATATTCCTTTTGAAAATGAGAAACTTTAATCTAAACGTATATATTATTGGAAAATTAAAATTTTCAATTTTTTTACTGCCTAATTGTGAATACTTTCCTCCAGCCCCTGTAGGGTTAAAATGCTCATTATACCCCTAGATTAATTCTTTAAGGTGTGTAGTTTCCAAAATGGGGTCACTTATGGGGGTTTTCAGGATACCAGACTTCTAAATCCATTTAAAAAAAGAACTGGTCCCTAAAAAAATCAGTTTCATGAAAATGTGATAATTTGCTGATACATTTCTAAGCCCCATAACACCCTAAAAAAGTTAAATATGTTTACCAAATTATGCCAGAATAAAGAAGACATATTGGTAATGTGACTTAGTAACTAATTTATGTGGTACGACTTTCTTTTTTTAGAAGCAGAGAATTTCAAAGTTCATAAAATGCAAATTTTTAAAATTTTTCATGATATTTTGATGTTTTTCACAAAAAACACACAAAATAGTGACCAAATTTTGCCACTAACATAAAGTGCCATATGTCACGAAAAAACAATCTCAGAATCGCTAGCATACGTTAAAGCATCACTGAGCTATAAGAGCATAAAGTGAGACAGGTCAGATTTTGAAAAATTAGCCTGGTCATTAAGGCCCAAACTAGCTGCAGCACGAAGGGGTTAAGAGGTGTCACTTGTCACTGTCGTTAATATTTTTATTGCAGAAATCAATAGTACAGGCGATTTTAAGAAACTTTGTAATTGGGTTTATTAACCAAAAAAAGAATTTTTATCATGAAAAAGCAGTTTGAAGCTCTCCCTCTGTCATTATGGTTTTCCTATGGAGAGAGAAAGTAGAGGCAGCAAAACAGGACAACAAAGAGTTCATTTACATTTTCATCATGGGCTCTCTCCTCTGACAGTCACCACTGACCTCTCTGACCTCTGAATAGGGCTCTGAATAGCTCCCCACTGAGCAATCCTTTGTTCTCGGCTCTCAGCTGCTGTCTAATCTCCTCAGTCGAGATTTCCTGATTCTGAGCAGTGGATGACAGAAAGGAGAGGAGGGGGGGACCTGGGAAAAGGCTTTTTACATGCAGATAATGGCATATTTGTCTAATAAACCCAATTACAATGTTTCTTAAAATCGCCTGGACTATTGATTTCTGCAAAAAAAAATTTAACAACAGTGACACTTTAAGTTTTGCCCATGCATAGAACAGCGACGGCGCAAGGAAGCCAGTGCCGTGGTCCTTTTTTTGAACCGCAGCCCAGTTCCCATGTACAGCGCCGTTCTATTCCCAGGTGCCAGCCTGGGCTGAAGTGAGAGGGAACCCCTACCCCTCTATTGATTCTAATGGAGCTGCGTCATAGAGGGACAGAGGTTTCCTCCCACTTGGCGCGGACAGACTCACCTCCACATGCGCGAACCCCATGAGCAGTCGATCCTCCTGGAGGTTCTTCAAGACGAAACCATAAAGTTTATCTTATACCAAGGAACCTCCGGGAGGTTGGCACATGCGCAGGAAGCAGCCCATCTCCGTCGATACTGCCTACCTGCGTAGCCGTCCTGTATAGAGCCCACTATGCAGTTATGAATATGCATAGTGGGCGGGACGGGAGGGGGCGGGCTGGACGGGACGCAGTGATGCTCTCTGGCCCAGAGCAACGCCCTAAATTCTCTTATGCTAGTAATTTGCATAAGAGCATTTAGCAATTTAACAAACAATGCGGGGGAATCCAGGGCTTAAACTAGTGACTATGTACTACTGAGGGACAGAGCTACTGCGGCATATCAGCAGGTAATCTGGGAAGAACCTGCTGATAGTGCCGCTTTAGGCTATGTTCACACTGCGTATGAATCTGTCCGTAGTGCGAACCGCGAATATACGCACGTAGTTTTGAGGTTGATGCGATTGCTTGAAAGTATACGATATAGGCCCGCACAGTGCACACTACGTATGAGCTTACGACCGGATCGTATACGGCGCCGTGAAAAATGACCATTGTTTGAGGACGGAAAACTCACGGCCGTGGATTTCCATGCGGTCCCGTACGGAGTACTTATTTCAGCCAAATTGAACTTGACTTTTCGATCCAAAAGGTTCTGTGTGGTTTACGGGGCTGGGCGAAGATTTCCAAGTAAATGACCTGCCTCAGATCGCTTCGAAACAAGCTAGGGAAGCATAACTCTACTACGGGCGTATGTTCGTGGTGCGTACGCATCCGGTCACATGTCGATTTTCCGCATGCCCGTAGTTTCAGCCGCACATGTACGGCGGCGTAAGACCTGCGTACGGATTCGTACGCAGTGTGAACACAGCCTCAAAGCGAATGTACCTGATGGTACATTTGCTTTAAGTTATAACTAGGGACGAGTGAATTCATCAGCTTGTCAGCCGGCTGCCTTTGAACTCCGTGCCACTCTGCTCTGGGTGCTGGAAAAGCTGGATAGAATCCTGGAATCTCCCAGGACTGCATCCAGGTTTTCCAGGCACCTGGAGCAGTACGGAATTTAAAGGCAATCGGCTGACAAGCTGACAGCTGAGATTAGGGAAGTGCTTCACTAGCACTGTAAATTTGCTCATCCCTAGTTATTATAGCAGAGGAAGGATCCTTGTAAGTTAAAATACTGTAACCTCAGGTCACTGTACACTGTATAGACCCGGGACTTCTAGTCACCTTGTCTCCCACCTACTTAAAAATATACACAGGTACATTAACATCTACATCCAGGGCCGGCGTCAGCACCCGGCTGACTAGGGCAAATGCCGGGGCCCACAGCTCCTCTAGGGGCCCAGTCCCGTTTGTTACTACATTTTTTTTGTTAGTAAAAAAAGAGAAAAAAGTGTAGTAACAAACGGGACTGGGCCCCTAGAGGCCGCATGTGGCAGTTAGGGGCCCACCGATACATACTGGGGTCCCGGGCACCTGTCTTCCTTCACAAATCTTCCCTACAGCCGAGTAGGAAAGGACCTTTGAGTGTGAAGGACCTTTGATGATGTCACGGGTCATGTGATCGGACACATGACCTGATAGCGGGCAGCACGGTAGGCTCTGCAAACTAAGTGTTCTGTATGTGCTGGTTTCTAGTTGTTTTGTGTATAGAGGTCCTGCTGTAACATATATATCTATTACAGCGGGATATATATATATTACAGCAGGACCTCTATACACAAAACAACTAGATATCTGTATCTCTCTCTCTCTCTCTCTCTCTCTCTCTCTCTCATGAACATGAGAGAAACAGATTGCTGAACTCAGGGAGAACAGCCAAATGACAACACTGCCGGCTGCTAATGAAAGCGCTCAATGCAGTGAGGTCCTAGGTGCATTGCCCCCTGGGAAACATGAGTCTGCAAAAGAGGAGTCCGTGGAGCCTCATTGAAGAGTCTCAAAACACAGGACTAGCCAGATATCCCTCCGGGAAGGACCCAGCCAAGTGGCAGCTCCTGTTAGGAAACCACCAAATCCACCATATTAAGTGGCCCTATAAGTCAGTGTAATGACAAGGGATAAACCAAGGCTAGGTAACCATCCACAGACAGCTGTTTCGGGGTGTTGCCCCTCATCAGTGTGGAGCAGGATTCTGGCTAGGTGGGAGCAATGCCTAGTAGAGCCATAAGAGAAACAGATTGCTGAACTCAGGGAGAACAGCCAAATTACAACACTGCCGGCTGCTAATGAAAGCGCTCAATGCAGTGAGGTCCTAGGTGCATTGCCCCCTGGGAAACATGAGTCTGCAAAAGAGGAGTCCGTGGAGCCTCATTGAAGAGTCTCAAAACACAGGACTAGCCAGATATCCCTCCGGGAAGGACCCAGCCAAGTGGCAGCTCCTGTTAGGAAACCACCAAATCCACCATATTAAGTGGCCCTATAAGTCAGTGTAATGACAAGGGATAAACCAAGGCTAGGTAACCATCCACAGACAGCTGTTTCGGGGTGTTGCCCCTCATCAGTGTGGAGCAGGATTCTGGCTAGGTGGGAGCAATGCCTAGTAGAGCCATAAGAGAAACAGATTGCTGAACTCAGGGAGAACAGCCAAATGACAACACTGCCGGCTGCTAATGAAAGCGCTCAATGCAGTGAGGTCCTAGGTGCATTGCCCCCTGGGAAACATGAGTATGCAAAAGAGGAGTCCGTGGAGCCTCATTGAAGAGTCTCAAAACACAGGACTAGCCAGATATCCCTCCGGGAAGGACCCAGCCAAGTGGCAGCTCCTGTTAGGAAACCACCAAATCCACCATATTAAGTGGCCCTATAAGTCAGTGTAATGACAAGGGATAAACCAAGGCTAGGTAACCATCCACAGACAGCTGTTTCGGGGTGTTGCCCCTCATCAGTGTGGAGCAGGATTCTGGCTAGGTGGGAGCAATGCCTAGTAGAGCCATAAGAGAAACAGATTGCTGAACTCAGGGAGAACAGCCAAATGACAACACTGCCGGCTGCTAATGAAAGCGCTCAATGCAGTGAGGTCCTAGGTGCATTGCCCCCTGGGAAACATGAGTATGCAAAAGAGGAGTCCGTGGAGCCTCATTGAAGAGTCTCAAAACACATCCCGGAGGGATATCTGGCTAGTCCTGTGTTTTGAGACTCTTCAATGAGGCTCCACGGACTCCTCTTTCTCATGAACATGGTGAGACCTCTAGTTCTCCTATATACAGGTCCTGCAGTGATATTCAGTGTGTGTGTATGTATATATATATATATATATATATATATATATATATATATATATACACATACACTGTATATCACTGCAGGGCCTGTATATAGGAGAACTAGAGGTCTCACCATGTTCATGTTCACACACACACACACACACAGCAGGAGCTGTATACAGGAGAACTAGCAGCACCAGCATGATATATATATATATATATGTATATATATATATATATATATATATATATATATATATATATATATATATGTATATATATATATATATATATATATATATATATATATATTATAAAAATCCTGTGACTGGGTCTGACTCTTCCAGAGTTCTGACTACCACAGAGATCAGGAGATACAGGAGGAGAAAGATATGCAGCAGCCGCATGTTTCTTTTGCTGCAAATCTTTCCTCGCCTGTCTCTCCATGATTTGCTCCTCAAAGGGGCCCGCCGAGGCTCTGTCACCCAAGGGCCCACAAAAAGCTGGAGCCGGCCCTGTCTACATCATCATCACGGTCATGCAAGAACTTGAAAACAAAATTCCCCCATCTAGGAGACACCCAAAATACGATCAATGCATTTACCAGCAGCATCTATGTACGGTCACAGGGACCCTCTTGCTGCCATGTACGGGACTTTGGAACATGTCGTCCTGTTTAGTAATATCCCTTAAAGATTTTCAGGAAACAGAGTAATCAGGAAGGAAAGAAAGTTACATTCACTTAAAGAAATGACCCCAGGACGTTTCTACTATATAGAGGGATTTTCTTAGTTCTGAGGTCCATTTGCCTGTCAGGAAATATGTATTAACCATTAAATGGTCAGGAAATGCTTGGCTACAAAGATGATTTCAGGAAGATCTAAAAATTAATGGCCTTTTCAGAATTGTGGAGCCAAATTGTCTGGTCATACACGTGTACATGTAGCAGCTCCTGGGGGGGTGCTGTGACCAGAGGCCCAGTGGGTATGACTGATATGATGGGGATAGTAGTTCCCTGTGGGCATGCTACAGTTCTCACAGTCTCCAGTCAGTGGCTGGATTGGTTCCACTTCCCTACCCTTGGGACTGCCAAATGATGGCGCTGATCACATTCCCTTGGTGCATACCTTGTGTAGGTTAGTACCATGGTGTTTTACAGTGCCTTTCATGGTCCATTGCGAGGATAAGGCCAGACTGGCAACAGTTGATTCGTCCACAAGGGAGGTACAACTCAGGCTAGTGGTCAGGGCAGGGACTGTGGATGTGTGCCTTAGGCTCATTCTGTAGTCCCTTGTACTAATGTTGCAGATCCCTTCAGTCTTATACCTGAAACAGCTGGAAACTGGATCCTGGTAGGTGGCATTCAATATCTATGTGTGTACCCGGTAATGATCCACCAAGAAATGGGGTGCAAATCTGCAGACATCTTCACTTTACTCCAGCCAACTCTCAGAACAAGACTAAGGAAGGGAATGCCTCAGACACAGTTCTTTATAGGAATACTCTTCAACCCCCAGCTGGTTCAGGAATTCTTAGCAGGAGCTGTGGGTAGCTAAGGCTCTCCCTAGTTAGTTTTTCCTTTGTGGAGAGGCTAACTTACATGCCTCTCAGGAAGAGAGAGTTTGCATTATACCTCCTCTCACTTCAGAGGCTAACCTACCTAGAATTCTAGAGTTTCTAAACTCATTTTACTTTATTCTCAGTAGAGACTCATAAGAAGCCCGTGTGCTCTTTTCATGCTATGTGTCAGTGCATATTATCCTTTTGGTGCTCAGCTAGAGTTGGTACAATGTAGTTTTAATATAAAGACATAAGAAAACATCAAAGAACAGTACAAACACCTAAATGTGCTAATTTTCTAGCTGGATGGCACCCAACCATAGCCCCACACCCAGAGATCCTTATGGGACACTGCATACTCCCCCTCTTTAGAATACTTCTCAGCACATTGATTGAATGGAGGATGAGATCTTTAAAAAAGAAATGATCATTCATCAACAACCCCTTTGAAAAAATGTTTTCCTGGCTGATGGAGACATATAGAATGCAAACACAACACAGAGGTATAGAAAGAAATCTAAAAGAGACTTCCCTTTTATTACAAAAATTACAAATGAAGACATTATCATGTCAGCGTGAAATCTTCTTCGAATCGGGTAGGTGTGAAGTTACCCTAAAGGGTTTTTTATGTAATAATTGTGCTCAGGAAGGTGGTAAAAAGAAGAAAAACCCATACATACCTTCCTTACTCACCTCCACTACTGTGTTGATGCACCCCTAGGTTTACATTGGGGTTCTTGAATATTTAGCTACACCCCTGCACTCTACCAATGCAAATTCCTTTTCTTAAAGAGGATGTACAACCAGGTACATCCTCTTTAACCTGACACAGGATAGAACGGCGCCGTCATGGGCAACCCAGTTCCGCGGTCCTTTTTTCAAATCGTGGCCCGGTTCCCGTGTACGGCGCCATTCTATCCACGGTTACCGGCCGGTGCTCAAGCACTGGAGGCCGGCCGGTCCGCCCCCAGTGGGAGGGCATCCCCTCCCCTCTATGATGCGGCTCTGTTAGAATCAATGCCTGTGACGGCACCGTTCTATCCCTGTGTCAGGTTAAAGAGGATGTACCTGGTGGTACAGTTTTCCCATTCAGTTCTATAGTTTATGTGTGGGAGAAAAGTAAAGCATTTGAGGAGTGCGCCCTGAGGCATATTTCTACAAATACAGGTAAATGGATTCAGGTCAACGGATGCAGGTTGTTAAAGGGAATGTTTAAAGTGTACTGCCCTGCCATCTTGAGGGCCAGCACATCCCATACACATGAGATAACGTTGGTCCCACGAAAAATGGTGAGTTTAACCAAGTTTGCTCTTAGGCTCCTTTATCGAGGCTTCTTACCATACAATTGTGCTCCCGCCCTCTAATATTAAAGATGAGATGAATGCTATACATTCAGATGCTATCAGCCCCAGCGAGGCCCCCCGCCTCTCTACTAAGTGGATCATAAGGCTCTATTGTACATTGTTAGCCCTTTACAGTATCGGTAAACTCCATTATGCTGTAATAACAAAATAATATAGGATCTTTTTTAGAAGTTATTATATCATTATTGTTATTATTATTATGTGTACTTTATTTCCAGACTCGGAGAAGCGAGCTTGACGTCTCCTGGCCGAGCTTCGCACTGGAGTCGATGACTGTAAGGAGATACAAAGCAATAAGAGTCTTGTCAGACAAGCAGCTGCAATTATTCTCAGTACATTACAGTCTATTGCATTAGCATTTTCCGGTAACTGGCGGTGTACGCTTGATGTGATTTCATGAAGCTTTCAATATTAATGGTCCAGTTACTTTAGGATTTTTCTATCATTTTATTCTCTGCACCTTCTATGATTGCTTAAAACAACAGGGTGCTATATAACATTACATCACACGTGGTGCTTTCCACACTATCCTTGGCGGGGTCAGACCACCGGGACCCCAATGATTTTGAGAATGAAGCCCCTGAAGCTCTGATGCGTCTAGGGGCCACATAGAGAATGAATGGGACACAGAAGCAATGAGCACTCCATTTATTAAAGGATTATAATAGGATCTGTGGGAACCTGGCATTTGGAGCTCTAGTGATCAGCTTGTTATCCTCTATCCTGTGGAGCTGAGATATGAATACCCCTTTAAGTAAATTTATTAAGTAAGAGATTTTTTTTTCTTAAGAAATTAGTGCTTGTTATAAAGATTTGTAAACTATATCTATTTAAAAATCCCAAGTCTTCCAGTCCATGTCAGAAACATATCCAGAGCAGGAGAGGATTTGCTACTGCTCTGGACAGTTTCTGACATGGACAGAGGTGGCAGCAGAGAGCACTGTGTCAAACTGGAAAGAATACATCACTTCCTGCAGGACATACAGCAGCTAATAAGTACTTGAAGACTTGAGATTTTTAAATAGTAGTAAATTACAACTCTGTATAACTTTATGATACAAGTTTATTTTTTTTTCCTTTAAAGTATTGATTGATAACTATAGCGCAAGTATTGATTGATTGATTGATAACTATAGCGCAGGGGTAAAAGTCAGTTACAGCGTTGCATGTAGAATAGCGTTGGTTTCTAGATTCTTTCCTGATAACGCTCATATTTACCTGATTGGGTGTGGGAATTGCCCGTTGGCAGCTGCATACTTACCAGAGCTGTAATTCAATCCTCGTCTGTCAGTAACTGCATTTCAGCCCTGATAAATCCTTCTTTGTCTTATTAGAGCTGGTGGATAGGGTTCAGTTGATGAAACTGTGCCTGGCATTTTTTATTATATGAGGATCACTTAGGTTTCTGCATATAAAGTAGCATACTGTTTGGAAGCAACGAGAACACAACGTACATAACTTCTCGGGTTTATAGATTTTACATAAACCTTGAAGTAAATCATAATGTATTCTTATAGCAGAGCTTCGTTTTCATGATACAAAGCTCCAAATCCTCTGCATATAAAGGGAGTTAAATGGAATCTGTCACTTGGTTTATGCTGCCTTAAATGATGGCAGCATAAACTAGTGACATAAATGCTAAACAAATCGGTGTATTACTTACATCATTCTGTTCAGTCGTTCTCCTAATATGCAGGAGAATAGGATTCTTGCCACACCTCTCCCCCCACACTACAGCTTCGATTGACAATTGACTGACTATACACAGCATGGATAGATAACTGCCAATCAGCAGCTGGTGGGCGGGGGTTTCTGCTTCTCATGAATATCTAGGACTACTGCAAAACAATGCAATATCTGTAATACACATTAACAACACTGCAGATATTCTACAATCAACATTCCAATATAACAAGATTCTAGCGGGATACTACATATTCCCCTTCTTCAGAATGCAAAAATTATATTTAATATACTTACTATTTAAATTGTGTACTGTTCCTGCCCCAGGCTACTATCAGTAGTATCCAACAGTACTTAATTCAATTTTCGTTCTTGGGATCCATTGTTTACCTTTGACAGGGGCGGTCTTGGCATTTCTGGGGCCCCAAGCGAAGTTATGTCTGGGGCCCCCCCCTCGACATGCGTTCCAAAACAATAGACAGCTGTGTGTTGCCCCCAGTAGTATATACCCCTTGTGCGCTACCGCCAGTAATATATACTCCTTGTGTGCTGCCCCCAGTAGTATATACCCCTTGTTTGCTTCCCCCAGTAGTATATAGACCCCTGTGTGTTCCCCAGTTATATATAGCCCCCTTTGTGCTCCCCCAGAAGTATATAGACCTCCTGTGTGCTGTCCCAGTTGTATATAGACCCCCCGTGTGCTGCCCCCAGTTGTATATACCCTCTGTGTGCTCCCCCACTAGTATATAGGCCCCCTGTGTCTCCCTCAGGGGTATTTAGCCCCCCTGTGTGCTCCCCCACTTGGATATAGACCTCCTGTGTGCTCCCCCACTTGGATATAGACCCCTGTGTGCTCCTCCAGTAGTATATAAACCCCCTCTGTGGTTCCCCCATTAGTATATAGACCCCCTATGTGCCCCACCAGTATTATATAGACCCCTTGTGTGCTGTCCCAGTTGTATACAGACCCCTGTGTGCTCCCCCAGTTATATATAGACCACCTGTGTGCCTCACAAGTAGTATATAGACCCCCTGTATGTTCCCCCAGTAGTATATAGACCCCCTGTATGTTCCCCCAGTAGTATATAGCCCCCCTGTGTGCTCTCCCACTTGGATATAGACCTCCTGTGTGCTCTCCAAGTTGTATATAGACACCATTCTGCTGCTCCAAGTAGTATATAGACCCCCTGTGTGCTGCCCCAGTAGTATATAGACCCCTCTGTGAAGCCCCAGTAGTCTATAGCCCCCCTGTGTGCTCCCCCTGTTATATAGCCCCCCTGTGTGCTCCCCCATTTATATAGACCCCCGCTGTGCGCTCCCCCAGTGAAACAGACCCCTGTGTGCTCCCCCTCCCAATAAAACAAACACTTATACTCACCTGGGTCCGGGCGTCTCCTCTTCTCTTCACTCTTGTGGCTGCAGGAAGGGTTTTTCCTGCGATCACAAGAGGCCGCACTCCCCTTGTCCTGGCGCCGATGCTCCAGTGATGTCAATGGAGCGCCGGCACCACAAGGACAAAGCTGCCACTTGTGACCGTAGGGAAAACCCTTCCCGCGGCCACAAGAGTGACTGACAGGAAGGGAGCCAATGTCTCCCGCCCTGTCAGTGCTGCTGCATTTAACTATGAGCGCTCATTACGTGTGCTCATAGTTACAGTTCAGATGGCAGCAGCAAGCTAGGCAGTGGCCCTCTCCAGCGGTCTTGAGCATAAGAGCGTGGGCGTGGGGGCCCCCCTGGATGTTGGGGGCCCCAAGCGATCGCTTAGTGTGCTTGGTGCCAAAGACCGCCACTGACCTTTGATAGCCACTAGGGAATGAATAATATGTTTTTTACTATCTGGATCATGTATCTGTTGGAACCCTGTAGAATCTGAAAACAGAGAACTAACTGGGACTTTTACTTACTTAAAATAAACAGGCCCTAATTCTGCAAATTAATGATTGGTCCACCATGGGGGGGGGGGGGGACCACTAGACCACTAGTTGGCGAACAAGAGCTCCTTTTCTGCAGTGCATCTTGTTGTCATAACATTCCATTGGAATTTATACAGTGTTGTAATAGTTAAATATTGCACTAGTGTGGACCAAATACCACAGCTCAATGTTAAGAATAACAGGATTAAGGCTCCTGCATGTTTGGCTTTAGCCAGCAGTGTGTTAGCAGTGTGTATGTAGCGAGTCGGGTCTTGTGGTTAGATCTTCTTGTGTAGCGGCTGTACCGGATTGTCTGGTGTAAATGGCAGATAGCAGAACTGTGCGCAAGTAAATTCATGTTTGTTACAGGGCAGATTGCAGCGCGGTGACTCCTCAGGTGTATTAGATGAAACTTATAAACTGAATAAATAGAATATTGGGCTGGTGCTGCTTGTACCTCATTTACCAGCAGTGCTGGGCCCAACTATGGACTTTCCCCTCCCTCATTATGTGCTTACACACCCACCACACCTTATGTCACATCATACTGAAGATTCTAGGAAAGTCAGTAAATTTTGACCTTAAAGGGTTTATCCAGGCTGACAAAAACATGGTCATCCCATGTCCTTAAGTATGCTGTAAAGCATCTCCAGGTGATGCGCAAAAAGCTCAAGTAATATGGCATCCCCCATAATAATGTACAGAAAAATGAAATTAAAAAAAATAGTAAATGGGAAAATAGAAACAGATGAGAAAAAATATATTGATCCCCAATGGTCGGTGACCTGCCAGACTGTGAGGGGTCCCTTGGGCTCTTGTCACGGTGGTCTGGAGTGGAGAGATGACCCACCCAGACTGTCAGTACCGCCACCCACAGAAAGGGGAAAATGATCCAAGGATAGTGTAGCCTGTGTGTATAGGTGCTGGTGCAATTATCACTGAGTCCCAGTAGAATAAATAACGTAATCTTTACTGATAAGTCTCTTGCAATATAGGAGGATAAAATAGCGAGTGGTTTCTGTGGTACTTGAGTTTCACTGAATCTGAACTGAGAGTTGCTTAAGTGGTGAGGTAGAATAGCAGTGCTGGTTTGGTTGAGTAGAGAGTTCAGAAGAGTGGAGTGGAGTTTGTCGGGAGGGCCCCAACCCAGTTTAGTAATGTGCTCTGCCAGAACTTGTAAGAATAGATACTTGAAGATACTTGGAAACCACCTTCTGGCCTGCAGTGTCGGAGCACCCGTCCTACCTGGGTGACACAAGCCCCAGTCTTGCTTACCTGAGTTGAGCAAAGTGTCCGAGCGTGCTCCAGTGTCACCTGCGCTGCGAGATACAGTAGGCGAGATACGTAGGCCTTGACTATGGCTGCTTTGCTCTATCCGGGTCAGTTTATAGAAGAAAAGAAAACAGAGATAGGTATGGAGGAGAAAGTCTCTTTCATTGGTGCACAGAATCACAAAACATAACAGTAACCCTTGAATGACTACAGCTATGTAACATACATAGTAATACACAGTGTCATCTTATGGTAAAACCTGAGGGTACAACTTCATTACCACTTTACTCTACGGTACAGGGATTTTACACGACAGGTGCCCATACTATAAACACCCGTGGTGGTACACCACATTATGATGACACCTCAGGGGGCCCAGTGTATTGCAGGGATGATGTGGTGGGCACCATAGCAGCCGCTATGACTGCTACAGGACATAATGCAAGGATGGACACCTTTCAATCGAACGGCATAAAGATTGTGGCAGCCTATAAGTAGGACATTCATTTATCAGGAATTTATGGCACACCATGTTGAAAACATGGAAATGAAAATTTAAAGGGATTATAAACTATAAGAAAAAGCACAGCAACTTTCTAGCAGAAACTCAATTCAAATTGGGACTGTGTTATCCCTGGTGTCTCCATACAGATGCTCCAACTAGGGATGGTCCGAATCTGCCGAGGTTCAGGTTCGTATGAACCTAAACTCTCGGCAATTAATCCCCACTGTCTATCCACCACTAGGGTGGATACAGCCGGAGGACCGCCTGGAAAACTGGGTTCAGTCATAGCCATAGGCTGTTTCCCAGGCGGTCCTCCGGCTGTATCCACCCTCTCCACGGAGGTGGAAGACAGCGGGAATCATTGACGAGAGTTCAGGTTCATACGAACCCGAACCTTGGCAGGTTCGGACCATCCCTAGCCCCAGCTATAGATATATGCAGTATTCTTCCCCTCCCCCTACACATACATATCTGTGTGATCCCTTGTGTCTCCAGACAGATGCTCTAACTATAGATCTATGCAGTATTCATCCCCCCTACACATAGACATCTGTGTGATCCCTTGTGTCTCCTGACAAATGCTTCCACTATAGATTTTTGCAGTATTAAGCCCCCTTATCGTCGTGTGATCCCATGTGTCTCCATACAGATGCTCCCACTAAAGTTCTATGCAGTATTCTTCCCCCCTACACATAGACGTCTGTGTAAGCAGCTGCACATTCTTCAGGCAGTTGCAAAATGATTGGATTATGTGAAAGTAAACATGGAGGGAAGGCGGCCAGGAGACCAGCTGAGAGGCCTGGACTTTACACTGGAGAAACTCTGGAATGAAATCCTATCAGAAGTTTTCTGTTTACTTTTCTCTTCCCCACAAATTAAATGAGTTGAGTAAATATTTTGGACATTCTATTTGCTGAATTGTTAGAGGATCGGGCACAGGGGTTAAATGGGGTGTCTAATCTCTCATATAGTGAGTCCCCAGGGAAAAGGCTGATGATGTCATATATGTGGTGGGAAAATAGGAGACAGAAGACATTTTTGCAGGTGGTCGTCGAGCTACAGCAAGGTCTATGTCTCTGTGCAGAAGAATTCCCGGCCTACAGGGATCTGTAATGTGGCCACTCCATTGTGAACTGGTGGCCTAGTGACTGATGCTAATCCAGCCAGACAACAATGCATTCTGGAGGGACTGCGTTTATAATATACATTAATTTTCTGTTAATTAACCTATGTAAGGGGGTCGTCCCATAAAGCAGAGTTGTGTGCAATATACATTTATGTACAAATCAGAGCAAAAAAATCTGGTGTCAGAAAGTATATATATGTAGTGCCCCAGCAAAAGGTTCTGCACTAAGTTTCTTATGCACCTGTGTAAAGTTCTCTCTCAGGTTCACATAGTGGGAGATGGTCTGAGTGTATACTATGCATCTGTGTAAAGTTCTTTCTCACATAGTGGGAGATGGTCTGTTACTGTTACTACTCCTACTCCTACACCTGTGACTACCACTGCGTCTACTACCATGATGGAGTCCTGCATCCACTGTAAGTGGTGGACTAAGGAGACTGTTGCCGGCAGAGCCAAGAAAAAAGGTATCTACTGTACGCCTTCACAGTCACCTGTTAAGAAGTAAGGAAAAAAGGACGCTCTGCTGTCTAAAGCAGCAAGTATGGATGCTCTGCTGAGCTGCAGTTCAGGCCCTGTTCGCCATAAGTTCATGTGTGCTGTTTGACCCCAGTTCCACAGTGCAACAGTTCAAGAATTCCATGCCTGGCCTAGGCTTGAACTTTTCCCCTCCCCTTCTTCCCCTTTCTTGTGAGGAAGGAAATGCCTACCCTACCTCTCTATTGCACTACTTGATGTATTTAGACTGATGGATCAAAGCACCGATTAGGGAGTATATGGACTGATGCATCCAGAATTCCAGTTCGCAAAAAAAGTTTTATGCACTATGGACGATTTCAGTATTGCCTTCTGAACTTCAAAAGTTATTTATAATGTTTTGCATTTTCATAATCTGTAATAGGTTTTTTTTTCATGATATGTGCCTTATTTATTAACCCATACTATGTTCATCTTCTTTTAAATTTTCCCCTAGGTGCTATGCCGTGGACAGCTTTTCTCAAGTGGGGGAGTATGTAGTGCCCCAGCACAAGGTGCTTCCCTAAGTTTCTTATGCACCTGTGTAAAGTTCTCTCACATAGTGAGACATGGTCTGAGTGTATTCTGTGTTTTCCCCACTAGGTGTCACTACTGTGTTTCTGTGATTTATTTTGTGCACAGCTAAGGAAAATATTGGGTTAAATGTCTTTGTTGCGTGTTGTTCTTATGTCCAGTTACAGGTGCAGGTTGTTTTTACCTCCATTTTCTATCCTATCCTGTTCTTTCTCTCTTACACACACAGACCCCACCAATCATAGGGAAGCTTGGTATACCACTAGAAAAGGGAGTTTAGTTCCTGGTGGGAGGAGTCTTCCAGTTAGTTCAGAGAGAAAGCAAGACAACAAGCCACAGTTCTTGCTGCTGCCACGCCAGGGCTTGGCTCCGGCCAGGACCCTTGTCGGGGACCCAGAGACTTAACTTATTTCCAGAAGCAAGTAACCACTAGCATGCTGAAGTTTTCCACTGCGTAACGCACAGCTATCCTGGAAAGTTTCGGGAAGTCTGCTCAACTCAGCGCAGGGACCTGGGACCTCATACTACCCTCACAGGATGGGTACCTCGACACTGTAAGGCATTAGGTGGTTTAAAAGGGCAAGAGTATCTCCTCTCCTTCTCTTCTACTCTCAGCTGTGATATTCTGGCAGAGTAGAGGACTACATTGGGCAGGGCCCCCAAGACGCTCCACTTCTTCACTCCCGGTTCACAGATTAACATTTCTTCACTCTCCTGTCTGCACCAGTTGCTATTTTTGTGTATTGCACTGAAGCTCGGACATTATTCTGGTTAAATCATTGGACTCTATTCTTTTGCACCAACACACCAGGGTATACTTGGGCTACCCTGATTGGTTGCTAGGGGCAACTGAGCCAGTTTCACTTTACACCATGTTTGATAAATCTCCCCCTATGTTTCTGACCGCGGCCTGTTTACTGTTTACCCCTTGCTTATGATTTGGTTCTGCATTGTTTTTTATCAGGTTTGACCGCTGGCTAGTTATCTGACTTTGGCTCTGCATCCTGATTTGTGGCATATACATTCTTGTTTGTTTGTGACCCGGGCTGCTTGACCATTCTCACCTCTTGACGGCCCCTGCACATAGCAGTGTAGGGACCATTACACAGTTGTCGCCTGTGGCCTATCACAAGATCGGCAAGCAGGCAGGGACAGATGTCCTGATATTTTGCATTACAAATTTCTGCTATAATACAGAATTCATTGTTCCATCAATGACGGCCGCCATCCTGGCCCAGATGCAGTAAAACAGGCCCAAACCATGATCCTACCATCAATGTGTTTCACAGATGTTATAAGAAAGAGGAGGAAATTTAAGGCTATAATGATTTTCCCCAGGAGTGGACAACCATCAAAGGTCACACCAAGAGAGAGGTGTATAATAGTCCATAAGGTCATAAGAGAACCCAAGGGAACCTCTATGCAACAAAAGACCGTTCTCACATTAGCTAATACTAATGTTCATGAGTAAAAAGTCTAAAGGTTCACATACTTTTGTCAGTGACAGATATGTGATACTGGATTGTTTTCCTCCATAAATCAATGACTTTAAAAGTCTAATATTTCTGACCAAGGGACTGTCCACTACTTAGATGTGTGATGAGTATATAGGAGAAATCAGTTTATAGAGAAAACGATTACATCACTTGTTGCAATGATGACATCACTTGTTACATGATTCACGACGGTGACATCACTTGTTACATGATTCACAACAAATCTAAAAACGAGAGCTCTATTGAAAATGTAAGGGATCGTAAACTGGCTATATGTGAGAACGTACACAAGCTAATACAAGTTTGTAAATCTACCAATGACATGACAAGCAAAAGAAATATCTTATAAAAAAAAAAAAAATGATTATAAAACTATTAAAATTTACCTTAAAGTAAATGTGATTCTAGAGGAGAAAAAAACAAACAATTTACAGGAATGTCATTGATTAGTTAAGGAGTCGGGGGAATTATGGAATTAAGAGGTTTGTTTCCCGAACTTGCAGATCTATACTTCCTGCTGATTTGCTATTGTTCTACATTTCCCCTGATACGAGAGAGAACATTTATATTCATGGCGTGACCTTTGTGAGTTCATTCTCCTTCCTAACAATATTACGGCCGGATTCTTATTTTAGAAACTCTCCGCAAACAAATCAGAATAAAAGGCAAATTAAATTTATCCATTACTCATCACATTAGGTTATAAATAACAAATCATCTTTTTCGTCATATTATTTATGATTTTACTAACTGGGACAATTTATACAGTGGTGACACCTACTTACAGTGTAAAATAAAAATAATAAAAAATAAATAATAAAGAATAAAAATAAATAAAAATATAATATATATAATATATAATATAATATGTATATATAATGTAGTTTATACTCATGGGTGCCATCCATTAGTATTACACCAACACATGTTTGTGGCTACAATTCTAAGCACAGTCTGAGATGCTCAGCAGAGTCTAGAAATAAAAGACTAAGGGGGAAATTTACTAAGGAGTCTAATGTGTGTGAATCTTCTAATGGGGATTGGTGTGTATTTTGTTCCAATATCTTGTGACTGGTTTATTAACATGTAGCACTGCTATAGTAAATGTATCTAAGTAAAAAGCTGCAAAAAAGTCGCACAAAAAGTCGCAAAAATTGCGCAAGCATATTCACCTGGTACTGACCACACCTAAGTCTGCACCTGTTTGTGCGACTTTTTGAAAAGTCGCAAACGATAAATTGGACGCTAATCCCTGATTATGGGAACCTTTGGGTGACTACTCAGAACAGGCAGATTAAAAAAAAGTCGCATCTAAAAAATTTTCACCTGTCGAATACTGGTTCATAAATAGAATTTAAACCAAAACTGGGCGAAAAATCCAATTATTCACCTAAATCCAATTATTCACTTGATAAATTTCCCCCTAAGTGTACAGTGAAGAAAGCAGAGAAGCGGACAGAAAAGAGTTACAGGAAAGAGTGCAGAGATGTGATTATAGAACAGAGTATAGTGAAGAGAGCAGAGAGGTTATAGAATAGTATATAGTGAAGAGAGCAGAGGGGATTATAGAATAGTATATAGTGAAGAGAGCAGAGGGGATTATAGAATAGTGAAGAGAGCAGAGGTGATTATAGAATAGTGAAGAGAGCAGAGGTGATTATAGAATAGTATATAGTGAAGAGAGCATAAGGGGATTATAGAATAGTATATAGTGAAGAGAGCAGAGGGGAATATAGAGTAGTATATAGTGAAGAGAGCAGAGGGGATTATAGAATAGTGAAGAGAGCAGAGGTGATTATAGAATAGTGAAGAGAGCAGAGGTGATTATAGAATAGTATATAGTGAAGAGAGCAGAGTGGATTATAGAATAGTATATAGGGAAGAGAGCAGAGAGGTTATAGAACAGAGTATATAGTGAAGAGAGCAGAGGGGATTATAGAATAGTATATAGTGAAGAGAGCAGAGGGGATTATAGAATAAAATATAGTGAAGAGAGCAGATAGGATTATAGAATAGTATATAGTGAAGAGAGCAGATAGGATTATAGAATAGTATATAGTGAAGAGAGCAGAGGGGATTATAGAATAGTATATAGTGAAGAGAGCAGATAGGATTATAGAATAGTATATAGTAAAGAGAGCAGAGGGGAATATAGAGTAGTATATAGTAAAGAGAGCAGAGGGGAATATAGAGTAGTATATAGTGAAGAGAGCAGAGGGAATTATAGAATAGTATATAGTGAAGAGAGCAGAGGGGATTATAGAATAGTATATAGTGAAGAGAGCAGAGGGGATTATAGAATAGTATATAGTGAAGAGAGCAGAGGGGATTATAGAATAGTATACAGTGAAGAGAGCAGAGGGGATTATAGAATAGTATACAGTGAAGAGAGCAGAGGGGATTATAGAATAGCAGGTCCGGATTGGTAATCTGGCGGAGCGGGCGAATGCCCGCTGGGCCGCCAGGATTACCAATCAGAGGGGCCGCTGGTCCCCGTGCACACTTCCATCGGCCCCTGCAGTGGTTGAGAGAACAGCGCTGCTGGCCGCTGCGCTGTTCACTCATACTCTGCCAGATTAGGATGTGCCGGCATATTCCTCCGCCCCCCCTCCCCCCAGAACAAAGGGCCGCTCTTCTCCTTTAGTAGTACCCAGGTGTTGTGGAGGTGCCGCACAGGCATGTCTGTCTACTACAAACTTCTCTATGGCAGCTGACGTCATTTCCTGGACGTGCTGCAGAGAAGGGGGACAGAGGAGAAGAAGCTGCAGCACAGGAGGGGGACTGAGGAGTCACTCAGAGGGGGCCTCTTGCTGCTAATAACAAACAGCACTGCTTGGTGAGAATTTTCTTCCCACCAAGCTACAGCCGGAGCCTGCTCTCTCCCCCTGTGTAAGGACGGCAGCCAACTCTCCCTGCCCCCACACAGGGACTTCATCATCTCCTTCCTGCTGAGCTCTGCTGTCGGTGCAGGGAGGAAGAGGCAGGGGAGCACAAGCTGGCTGTGAGGGAGGACCTGTCACATCCTGACATGTAAGGAGCTTATTGATGGAGAGTGAGTGACTGTTTCTTTTCTTTGAGTGTGAGTACATATGTTATATATAGTGTATATCTATATGTATATCAAGTATGCAATGTGCACAGTATGTGTATTGTGTGTGTAGGGATTTCTGTATGTATAGTGTGTGTGTGTGTGTATATATGTATATATATATATATATATATATATGATGTATGTACAGTAAGTGTGTGTATATATGTATGTAATATATGTGTGTGTGTGTGTATATATGATATATGTATGTACTGTAAGTGTGTGTTTATATAGTGTATGCATGCCTCTTTAGCATGTTTATGATATATGCATGTATGTATGTACAGTATATATGTGTGTTTACATGATATATGTGTTATGTACAGTGTGTGTGTGTATATAGTGTAAGCATGCCTCTATATTATACTTATGATATATGCATATATGTGCAGTAGGCATGCAGTATAATGTATGTTTGTACAGAATGTGTTCATCTACTTCATGCAAAAACTGTGTCTTTTTATTCTGACATATTGCACATACTGTATTATATATATTTTGTATATGCAATATGGTAGAATATGAAAACACATTTTTTGCATGAAGGAGATGCTGTCCTAGTGTATAGTGTACATTGTGTGACAGGGATGCCAGGGGTTGGTTGTAGTGCAGCCAGCCCAGGGAATCTGCAGTACACAGCGCTACCAAAGTGTATACTGCCTGTATTAGAAAAATTGTGCTGCCATGTGACCATACACGAATTGTAGCGTCTGCACAATCTGTTTAATACCGGCTACATGTGTACATATGTATGTATGCACAGTGTGTGTGTATATATGATATATGTATGTATGCACAGTGTGTGTTGTGTGTTTATGATGTATATATGTATGCACAGTGTGTGTTGTGTGTTTATGATGTACGTATAGCATGCGTGATGTGTGGATACAGGTGAGCAGCACATCCTACAGCACTTACACCACTGCAATAATCTGTATTTAAAGGGAACCAATCAGCACAATCTGATATGGTTCCCTGAACTGCTGTATACAGCTCCTGCAGCAGCCGCAGCACATACCGGCCACGGCTGCAGCAGGAGCTGTATACCCGGAAAAAGCACTTTAATCCCCCGGGTGCATGACAGGCGGGGAGGTAGTCATCTGGGCTGCTCCCCGCCCGGATCTAGTCACCACTGCCTGTCAGCGCGCTCCAAGGAGATGAATGACAGACAGAGAGGTCCCTTACTGGCCTCTCTGCCTGTCAATCATCCCTACGAGCGCACTGACAGACAGAGAGCGGTGCCTTGATACAGGCAGGGAGCAGCCCAGATGACTACCTGTCACGCGCCCGTGGATTAAAGTCCTTTTTTCGGTTATACAGCTCCTGCTGCAGCTGGTATGTGCTGCGGCTGCTGCAGGAGCTGTATACAGCAGTTTAGGGAACCATATCAGCCTGATTGGGCTGATTGGTTCACTTTAAATGTGACTAAATGTATGTAGGATTCCAGATACAAAAGTGCAGCACTTTCTTTCTGTGTAATAATATTCACAACTCTATAGTAAATCCCTGATACAAGACACCATTACCATCACATAGAGCATTTGTTGGTAACAATGGTGTCGTGCATCATGGACCTGTTATAGAGTTGTGAATTTTAATACACCAGATTGAACTCTTGGACTTTTGTCTGTCAGGCTATGTTCACACACACACTTTTTTTGAGTCATACAGTAGCTGCTCAAAAAGTCCTAAATGATACTTTATGGTGTATGGCGTTCAATTAATTAAATTTGATCTTAAAATGGCTGTTTGTGCACACATGTAGTAACTTTATGGTCATAATTAGAGATGAGTGAGCCTGGCCGAGGTTCGGGTTCATACAAACCTGAACCATTGGCATTTGAATTCCTGTTCCACAGAGGTGGAGATAGCACGAGTCACAACTGGAAAACAGCAATGCAATACAGCCTAGATCCAAAAAGCGGGCTCAGGTTGTATGTGGTATTGCCGTGCTGTTTTTGGGAGAAAGCAGACATGTTTTATCTAATTCTGGATAACCCCTTCGCAAGGAGTGTCATCAGGAGAAGGGCACATTACATCCTCCTGATGACGCTCTTTGCAAGTGAAACTAGTTGAGGGGCTATGCAGCTTTTAAGATATCACTTGGTCATCAGTATTGTTCTATGGATAGTAGGCTGCAGCTACTACAGTATAGGCAGAGGCTGTGTAAGCCGCCATATCCATACACTTCATATACTGGTGACCTGGAGTGTATTTTTAATAGTGTCACATTCATCTTCATGTTAAACTTATACTTTTATCAGGTACTAATTAACAGTATGTTTTAATAATAGGGTCATGTCCAAAGTGTGAGTGGGCCATTGGCCCTTTTGTTAAGGGGGCCACAAACACTTTGGCTGTATGGGGCTCCAAAATCCCTGTTGGCGGCCCTGCCTATACTATGTGGAGGCTCAGAGAGGACAATTATAAAAGTTTACACTGGACTTGTCGCTGTCGCTTATATCTCCCCTGCACCTTTCTGCTGGGATCTACAGCTCTGTACCTGGTATGGACCTCATAGATTCCCTTTAAGTGCACTGACACTAGTAATCCATTGATGCTGCTGAAATACATAAATATGCAACAACAAATCCACAGCAGATTATGTTGTTTTTTTATGTGTTGATGGTAGGGTTCATATATTTAATGAAGTAGTGAGCAGAATTCGCTACAGCATGTTTAGAACACTGCTATCTATGATATATCGGGGGGGGGGGGGATATATGTTATGTGGGCTGCTGAGGTTTGAGTGCCAGGGCTCATTTTAAGTTCCAGTCCGGCCCTGATTATAGCCTATAGTAGAGAGTAGAGGGGATTATAGCCTATAGTATATAGCAGAGGAACTTATAGAACTAAGTTGAGAGCAGAGTAGAGAGAAGTGCAGCGAGCAGCAGAAAGGGTAGAGAGAAAAGTAATTGTGCGCTAGAGAAAAGTCTCAGCATAATATCAGGTGATAATAACATTATGAGCCAATCAGACAATAGGATGAGCTATATGAGAGCACAGCCAGGAGAGCAGCCGTCACCCTCCGCCCAGTGATGAGAGCAGAATCCATTACACAGCACAGCAGAGAGGACAAAGAGATTAAGATGTGATGATTACTCACAGGAGAAATTCCTCAGGGAAGGAAGAAAGAAAGCAGATGGGATGGACAGGATCCATATTAATGTGAGGATGCCATAGATTTTTACATGAATAAGTAGGGAGACTGAGACCCCACTTCCTCCATATATAAATACATACTTATCTGGGATAACCTCCCATCCCCACATTAACATCTATGATTCCGAAACAAAGGGTTAATTAACAATCCTCTTTAACTCTTTCAGTGCTGAATAAGTGGGAAACTCCATTTTACCATTGTTTGGGATGGTCTTAACTCTCTAAATATTTCATGCAGAGTATAACCTAGCTGGGGGAGCATGAGCACCAAGGGCAGAGGTGTCAGACATAGAAAATGCTTCTAATACTTCTAAGTACAGTGGTGCCTTGGATTATGAGCATAATTCATTCCGGGACTGTGCTTGTAATCCAAATCCACTCTTATACCAAAGCAAATTTTCCCATAAGAAATCAGAGAAATGCAGACAATTGGTTCCACATCCCCCCAAAAATTATTTATTATTCTGAATAACATGTAAAACAGATGAAACAAACATTCAGAAACAGCAGAATATGTGATATTATAAGTTACTGTACAGTAATGGAGAGGATGGGAAACACAAGGGCGGACAGAGACTGCAGGGAGCATAAAGAAATGAGCAGGGCAGATGTGGGCACATACATGCAACACTCTCTGTCCGGGGAGAGAGGGGGTACAGCTATGGAGAGATTACCTCCACAGTCCTGTCCCCTGATGTAAGCCCCAGCCTGAAGTGGATGTCCTATGATTTGGAAGGTGAGGGAGACTTCCTGGGTCAGAGTACAGTGCTGTAGACCCCGCTATGCAGACCATGCCCCTCCTCCACTCACGCTCCCACCCTGTACAGGGAGCTCTTAAACCAAAGCAATGCTCTTAAACCAAGTCACAATTTTGAAAAACTGAACTCTTAAACCAAAACGCTCTTCACACACACCGGATCTGCAGCAGATCCGCAGCAGATTTGATGGTGCAGATTTGATGCTGTGTTCAGTTATTTAGGATCAAATCAGCTGCAGATCTGCTGCGGATCCACAGCGATACGGTGTGTGTGTGTGTATGTGTGTATGTGTGTGAAGCTACCCTTAATCCAAGTTACTCTTAACCAAGGTACCACTGTATAAGGAAGCTGAGTCCTAAAACACTTAGTAGGTGAGGGTTGTCACTTAGAGGTGAGGCATGGAGGACAAGCCATAATATATGTTGAAAGAGAATATACATGTGTGATACTTGGCCACTTGTGTGATGGTTGCTCGGGTGTAGGTGTATACAGGTGTGATGTTGGTACCTGTTTGGCCAGTTTGATGTCCCTTGGGCACTTGGGTTTGGTAGCAGACCCACCTGGGATGTTGGTACCACCACTCAAAGGGGAAGAATGAGTGGAAGAATAACCCAAGTGTTCGGTGGTGTGCGTGGGTGCAGGTGCGGACAGACTGTGACAGAGTCCTGTGACGTTGAATAAAAATATAATACTTTACTGGATAAGGCTTGAGGTGAACAGTACATGTAAGTTAACAGTACAAATCTAGGCTCAGCAAACGCTGTGGCTGACAGTGAGGTAAAAGCTGTGCTTTTGAGAGTTGGTGCTTTGTAGAGAAGAGGAAGAGGACAGGAGTTGCCAGTGGAGCCCTGCCCAAGTAGTATATGTGCTCTGCCAGAACAGGTTTGTTGAAAGAAGAGATATACTTGTACTCACGGATGCCTAGTTGTAGCTCTGAACCGCCTCTGCCCCCTAGTTGTGAGATACTCCTAGGTGGGTAATACAATCCCCAGTCGTTGGTTATCTGGGTGTAGCAGACTTCTACGGTTTCTCAGTCGTCCTGCGCTGTGCACTAGGATACATAGACCTTTCCCTTGGTAGCTTTGTCCTACTGGGGTCAGTTCCTCTTGTTTCAGGAAAAAAAACAGAAGGTGCAACAGCAACCCACAGGTGCAAGGGCTGGGGGGGGCAGATGAAGAGAGGAGAGAAGAGAATGTTAGGAGGTTGTGGTCAGAGATGTGGAGAGGTGTCCCAAGGGTGCTATAAGAGATCATTTGGCTCCTATCTGCCCAGTTGTAGGCTTATTCAGCCCAGGAGAGGCCATTGCTAGTGTGAAAATGCTAGAGTAGGGACCATGTCTCTGAGGACACCTTAACGTTGGTGACATGGTACACTCTGTTTGATCAAATAGTTTGCTAAGATCCTCACTTTTTAATATCTGCAGAGCAGGTGTTTACCGTGTGTACGCTGGAAGGAGTATATACGGTAAGCCCTTGCACCTGGGGGTTGCTGTGGCACCTTCTGTTTTTTTGTACGTACTTAAGCCACAAGCAGCGTGCAACAGAGTCATAGATGTGCTGCCAATTTTTTTCCTTTTTTTCCCATTTTTTTGCTTTTTTCCCCCTACGTGTTTTAGAAGGGTTCCTGGTGTGGGTGAGGGTTTTCCTAGGTGGCTTCTCTCCCCTAAGGTAAGCTTAGCACTGCATAGCGTATAGTAGGATAAGGCTGGGTTCACACACAGTATATTTCAGGCAGTATTTGGTCCTCATGTCAGGTCCTCATTGCAACCAAAACCAGGAGTGGATTAAAAACACAGAAAGGCTCTGTTCACACAATGTTGAAATTGAGTGGATGGTCACCACATAACGGTAAATGACTGCCATTATCTCAATACAACAGCCGTTGTTTTAAAATAATAGCAAATATTTGCCATTAAATGGCGGCCATCCACTCATGGTTTCAATCCACTCCTGGTTTTGGTTGCTATGAGGACCTGACATGAGGACCAAATACTGCCTGAAATATACTGTGTGTGAACCCAGCCTTACTTTGTAATGAGCTAGTGTCTCACACATCTGTTTAGACCTCCAACTACTAACTCTCACTTCCGCCAACAAAACTAACTCCTCCTACAGGGGCACATCTAAACCCTACTGTGAGTGGCGGGACTGAGTGTGTGTACGAGAGAAGAAAGGTTAGATAGGAAAGGTTAGAAAGAGCACACATCGGTGACTGGTCAGCACACAAACACATTGTACAAAACAGTTAACCCTTGACTTCAGCTGTGCATAGGAGACACTAACATCCTAGTGGGGAAAACAAGGTACTTCATCTCCCACTGGCTAACCTGAAATAATAACTTACTCAGGTGCTCTAGACAGCACCCATGGTGGGACACCACATATGACCGTTGTGAGCGTTACAGCTCTGGGATCGTAACATAGTCCTTGTTATGGCACAGAGACAGGAGCAATGTTTCTTGCAAATGCAGGGTTTTTCCCGTATTAGGGGTTTATTGCAGCATAAGATGCATACAGCAGTAACACATACAGAACATAAAGAAAAACCTGCTCGTCTGAGCACTTACTATACAGGTAAGTTCCCTCACTATACCTTGTAGTAAACCAAACAGAACCTGTGTGGCAGATACTGGCTTGCTCCAGTCTTCCTTCTCTCAGGGCCAAAACAGTTAGTCCACGGTAGTAGCCACACCTAGTCAGCTGACTAATGGCCCTATTCCACGGAACGAATATCGTTCGTTTTCGGACGATATCGACCGCTACGGACGATAATCGTTCCGTGGAATAGAGTGCAACGATCAGCCGACATCGTTCATGTCGGCTGATCGTTGCAGTCGCTTGTTTTTCAACATGTTGAAAAACAAGCGACTGATATAGTAGCGATCTGCTGCCGTCGCTCCGTTGAATAGGAGTATCGGCAGCAGATGCTGCTATATCCTATGGGCTGCCCGGACGATTAGCGATCCCCCGGGCAGCCCCCCCGCAGCTCCCCGCCTCCCCTCCCGCACTCACCCGCTCGCTGCAGCCGCGTTGAATAGCGGCGGCAGCGAGCGGCGAACGAGGAGCAAACGAGCGCTGACAGCGCTCGTTTGCTCCTCCAACGACCCGTGGAATACGGGCTTTAGATATACCCAACAAGTCCCGGCCTGGAACATGGGGAGCAGGCACCCACCCAACACTTTGCCTGCTCCCAATAAGAGCCGGCGCGGAACTGACTGAAACAGTCAATCTAACACTACACGTATCAGCTGCCTAACACCGCTGACACCATCTAAAGGCTCTTATTTCACCAAGGCTCCATACCTTGGTAACATGCGCCTGCGTCTCTCCATGTATATGCCAAGAACCTGGCCAGGATATATATACCATTGCAGACTTTTCCAGCCGCTGCCTTATATCGTGTTTTTTATACAAATCCATAAGATATAATGAAACATCTATTTGTTTTCTACGTTTTTTAATCTGTGAGCAAATGACCCATTGATTTGTACAGCAGAGTGTTGTGGGCATGCTTTGTAGGAAGAAGTCAAATAAGATTAGTGTTAGCTATAACTTATTATCGGTAATAGATCCTGTGTTATCTCCTTCTATTTTATAGCAGAAGTGTTACCATGCAGTGATGATTAAGATGATGATGATGATGATGATGATGATGAGACGACTGATGACCCCCAAGTGTACGCAGCTGAGAGGTGACAAAAAGTGTCAGCCTATTTTTAAAGTTTAGTCATATGCAGACAATAGGCTCTCCTTAGACACTATGACTCACTGAGTTTTGCAGTAAGCGAATAAAACAAACATACTACTAGATAGGATTACACCGTCCTCTACCTGCAGCAATTAATCACTCCGTGACTATGCGAGGTGTTAATGTGATATAATCCTAAAACCACATTAAGCAGAACGTGGTGCAATTAGATAGAGTTTTTAGTAATACGCAGGAACTATATGGCAGTATTATTTGGATTATTTTTTTTACAGGGACTCTCAGCAGGTTAAAAGCATGTAACCTGCTGCTACAGTGTTTCCCCGAAAATAAAACACCCTCCTAAAAAACAAGACACCCCAACTACTCTACCCCCTAGCCTAAAGTAACGCATCCCCCCAAAAATAAGGCACCCCTACTCTAAACTAGGGCACCCGCGAAAGTAAGGTGCCCCCCCCCCCCCAAAGTAAGGCCGTCTGTTGCCACCCGCCGCTGCCACCCAGGACTCGTGGATCCCCGAAGCTGGCGCCGCAGGCAGCCTGGTCCGTGGCCCCTACGTCCTTGCACGTCCCGACGCACGTCACGCCGCAGCACACTTGATGCACGTCCTGCCGCATGCCTGACCCAGGGGAGAGTATTCTGGGGAGGTGCAGGGAGAAAATAAGAGGATGGAGATTTATTAAACTGGTGTAAAGTAGAACTGGCTCAGTTGCCCCTAGCAACCAATCAGATTCCACCTTTCATTCCTCACAGACTCTTTGAACAATGAAAGGTGGAATCTGATTGGTTGCTAGGGGCAACTGAGCCAGTTTCACTTTACTCCATGTTTGATAAATCTCCACCATAGTGCCTGTCTTTGAGGGGGGAAAAATATAAGGCACTGTCTTTTTTTCCGGGGAAACACAGTACGTTCCTATAGTGCCGGGAGGAAGGTACAATTTTTTACCTTGATCCTCAGAGTCATTTGTGTAGTTTGTAGTTTAGTCCATATGCTAATGAGGTACCTTAAAATGTTATATTATTTGTGCACTGTATAGTGGTACAGTGGTGCCTTGGATTACGAGCATAATTCCGGGACCGCGCTTGTAATCCAAATCCACTCTTAAACCAAAGCAAATTTTCCCATAAGAAATCATTGATATGCAGACAATTTGTTCCACACCCAAAAAATAATGATTTATTATTCTGAATAACATGTAAAACAGATGAAACAAACATTCAGAAACAGCAGAATATGTGATATTATAAGTTACTGTACAGTAATGGAGAGGATGGGAAACACAAGGGCGGACAGAGACTGCAGGGAGCATGAAGGAATGAGCAGGGCAGATGTGGGCACATACATGCAGCGCTCTCTGTCCGGGGAGAGAGGGGTTACAGCTATGGAGAGATTACCTCCACAGTCCTGTCCCCTGATGTAAGCCCCAGCCTGAAGTGGATCTGCTATGATTTGGAAGGTGAGGGAGACTTCCTGGGTCAGAGTACAGGGCTGTAGACCCTGCTACACGGACCATGCTCCTCCCCAATTCACACTCCCATCCAGTACAGGGAGCTCTTAAACCAAAGCAATGCTCTTACACCAAGTCACATTTTTGAAAAACTGTGAGCTCTTAAAACAAAATGCTCTTAAACCAAGTTACTCTTAAACCAAGGTACCACTTATACTTTATAGGCTGTATATGGCAGTATTTCATGGACACAGTATGAGAGTATTATTCAAGCACTGTGTGACGGTATAATTTTATATGTAAAATTTTCCCTAATTTTCCACACCACCAGTCCTGAAACTAATGAGATGTGTGTAGGATATTGAGTAAAATGTAGACAAACTAGTAAAACAATGGATGAAGCAGAAATGGACACCAGTGTGCGGTACAGGAAGACTATACGATACAAACTGCATATAATTAACATTCCGAGACAGGATTGTGCAGGAACAATGCGCTGAGAGGGTGAGAGGGTATTCCTGAGCAGGCTGCCAAGAAGCCCGGGCATTGTGAATGTGCTAATTGTTTTAGCAAATGTTTTAATCATGCAAACTGCAGTCTGATGCTTCCTGGTTGAGAAATCCTTCGTTCTTATACGGGATTATCATTACAATGTTCCAGAATATTGGCAGCAGGAGGATGTCTGAAGGCCGTATTCCACGGGGCGACTATGAGGAGCAAACAAGCGCTGTCAGCGCTAGTTTGCTCCTCATTCCCCGCTCGCTGCCACCGCTATTACGCACGGCAGCAGCGAGCGGGTGAGTCGGGGGGGCGGGCAGAGAGCTGGCCATGTGATTGCTGGCATATAACAGAGGTCTGCTGCCGCCGCTCCTATTCCATGGAGCGACGTCAGCAGATAGCTGCTATATTAGTCACTTGTCTTTCAACATGTTTAAAGACAAACGACTACAACGATCAGCCGACATCGTCCATGTCGGCTGCTCGTTGCCTTCTATTACACGGAACGAATATCGGCTGTAACGGCTGATATCGGCCGAATACGGCCAATAATCATTCCGTGTAATAGGGCCTTAAAGCATTTATAGCCTAGAAAAAAAATTAAATATTAATGAATGTATACAGATACAAAGAAAAAAAACTATATATACTGTGGGGAAAAAATTATATATATATATATATATATCACTGCCTATGCACTGTGTGCTATTCTATATTGCCGCTATAAAATACTAGTTAAAGGGGTACTCTAGTGATTTTTTATTTAACTGGTTTCAGAACATTATATAGACTAGTAATTTACTTCTCTTTACAAATCTCAAGTCTTCCAGTAGTTATCAGCTACTGCATGTCCTGCAGGAAGTGCTGTATTCTTTCCAGTCTGACACAGTGCTCTCCAGGGCTGCTTCTGCCATGAGGCCAAGTGAGCACTTGGCCTCAGGCGGCAGATTTTCAGGTGTCTGAGGGGGCGGCAACTGGGCCTAACATTTTAGTGAAGTCAGTCAGACCAACTCACTCAGTGTTCTCTGGTGTGTGCAGTGGAGGGCAGCCTCCCTATCTATATATCATGTGCTCTCCTTCCTCCCTACCCAAGCCACCCCTACGCTTAGAATAATAAAGTTCAGGACCTGTGTGTGTGCAGCGTATTCAGGGGGTACAGCATGTGGCACTATTCAGGGGGGACCATGTGTGGCAGCATAATATCCAGGAGTTGCAGTGTGTGGTATTATATTCAGTGGTCATAGTGTGTGGTGCTTCTACATTTCCGTAAGTTCTATTGAAATGAATGGAGCTGCACTCTTATACCACACACAATCTGGGTACAGGGGTGCCACTGTTTTTGCAAGAAAGCAGCTGAATTCTGGATAACTTTATGATAGTTACCCACGCATTCCTGTTTACTTGGGAAAAAGTCTAATCAACTACTATAATGCCCACACAGAAGCTGCTGCGAACTGAAAAACAGAGGGAGAGGGGCATTATTTAAATTTTCGCCTCAGGCAGCAGAAAAGCTAGAATCGTCCCTGGTGCTCTCTGCTGCTACCTCTGTCCATGTCAGGAACTGTCCAGAGCAGTAGGGGTTTTCTATAGGGATTTGCTACTGCTCTGTACAGTTCCTGACATGGACAGAGGTGGCAGCAGAGAGCACTGTGTCAGACTGGAGAGAATACACCACTTCCTTCAGGACATACAGCAGCTGATAAGTGCTGGAAGACTTAAGATTTTTTTTTTTTTTTTTTTTTAATGGAAGTAATTGAAGAAGTTATGAAAATCAGAGGCAGCCATAGATCACCAGAGAGCACAGGTCCCAGGGGTGTGGTGTGCTGATCAGGCTTTTTATCCAGTATGACAAGATGCTTTTATCATTAGAGGCTAAATGCTTTTCAGGTCTTGTGTGACAGCTCCAGAGGGTTAGGTGGGGCGGCTGCACTTTAAAGTCACATTACAGTCATAGACGGGAATTATATGTCATATTTGTAGTCTTTTTCCCACACCCACCCGATGCTACTTTATGTTATGTGAATAATTACCCCATCATGTACGGTAATCCCTCACCCTGATACACCCAGACCCTATACAATGTATACAGCCATCAACACAGAGGTTTCGAGGAAAAGTAAGAGAGGTTTCAAATATAAAGTACATGCCCATCTTATAATATACTGTCCCTCTCTGTCACCTGATCACCACTCCATCGCAGCTGAAGGCCCCAGGCCTGCCATGGTCATACTCCCAGTATATACTAATGTATACTAGGATTCCAGTTATGGCACAATAGACTTAACCCTTTGAAGACCAAGCCCAAAATGACCCAGTGGATCGCGCCAATTTTAATTTTTGTGTCTTCGTTTTTTCTCCTCCCCTTCTAAGAGCTCTAGCACTTTCATATTTTTATCTACAGGGTCATGTGGTGACTTGTTTTTTCCAGTAATAGGTGTACTAGGTGTAATGGCGTCTTTTATTCTCCCATAACATGCATGACATGTTATTTATAAAAATATAAATTGGTGCAATTGGAAAAAACTATGAAATATAGTAACTTTTGGGGGGTTCCTGTGTCTATGTAATGCACTATACGGTAAAACATGATACCATTATTCTATAGGTCAGTCTGAACACAACCATATGCAGGTTTACACAGATTTTCTGATGATTTTTTTCTTATTGAAGTCTTTTTTTTTTTTTTAATTATTAATAAAGTAAGCCTATTGTGACTCCTATAACGGTTTTAGTTTTTCACCGATGGGGCTGTATGGGGAGGCCATGATCTCTAGTTTTTATTAATACCATATTTGTGTAGATCGAACGTTTTGATCACTTTTTATTAAATTTTTGAAAATATATAATTAACAAAAAAAATCGTAATCCTTGCGCTTTTTCTCCCCTTTTCGTTTGCCTTACGGAATGACGATTGTTATGTTTTAATAGATCGGACAATTACGCACGCTACGGTGTATAATATGTTTATTTATTACATTATTTTTATACGTTTTATTTATCAAATGGGAAAAGGGGGTGATTTTAACTTTTTTTTTACACTTTATAAGGCTCCTTGGGGGACTTTTACATACAATTATTAGATTACATACACTGATCATTGCTATGCCATAGACATAGCATTGATCAGTGTAATAGGCGCTCTGCTGATTAGGCGTGCCTCAATCAGCAGAGCGCCGATCAGACCGCACGAAGGAAGGTAAGAGATCTCCGGCGGTCCGTTAAAGTGATTGGGACCCCCGCAGTACCACTGCGGAGATCCCGATCAGTAAGTGACAGGAGAGGCCCTGACACTTAAAAGCCGCTATCGCCGTTAATGACGCAATCGCTGAACTCTGTCATTAACAGTGAGGGGCTGGCCCCCACCTTCTATGAAGTGCACCCCGCTCCGGAGATCGCTTCATAGCTCCCTAGAGACCCAGGATGTAAATGTACGTCCAGGGTCGTCTGGTGACATACATCCATGACGTACATTTACGTCCAGGGTCGTCTAGGGGTTAAAGGAGTATACCCATTTTAAATAATATAGTTATGATTGTAAGACTTGCCAAATTAATTATTTTTGCAAAGTTTAGCAAACTTTTCTCCTTTTCCTGATATGCTGCTCTTTCCCTCCCATTGTCTAGGTTGTCTAGCTCTTAAAGGGCAACTCCAGTGAAAAAAAAACCATTTCTTTCAAATCAACTGATGTCAGAAAGTGACAGAGATTTGTAATTTACTGCGATTAAAACATGTCAAGTCTTCCAGTACTTATCGGCTGCTGGGTGCCATAGACATAAATAGAGATATGCAGGACATACAGCAGCTGATCAGTACTGGAAAACTTGAGATTTTTTTTAATAGAAGTAAATGACCAATCTCTGGCACTTTCTGACATCAGTTGTTTTAAAAGAAAACATTTTTTGCTGGAGTTGCCCTTTAACTTCCTCATTGATGGCCGCACATTCCAAGTGATCTGCAACCAATAACGATATTCTAAATCAACCTATGTCCGAAAGTTATGCAGATTTGTAAATTACTTTTATTTCCTATAGAAATATATATCTGGACAGTTCCTGACATGGACAGATACGGCAGCAGAGAGCACTGTGTCAGACTGGAAAGAATAAACGACTTCCTGCAAGACATACAGCAGCTGATAGGTACTGGAAGACTGAAGATTTTTTTTAAATAGAAATAAATTACAAATCTATATAACTTTCTGACACCAGTTGATTTAAAAGAACAATTTTTTTCTAGTGTACCCCTTTAAATATACAATCCTGTAGCATGACCGCGTTGTCATTTGTCTTATTTGCCCTTGGAGTCCCATAGTGATGCATGTGTCTGGGCCAGATGCCAATTATGTGCATTGATTATGTGAACAGGCGTCCTGACCATTGGATATCCCGGAGTTTATTAGTTTCTGTAGTATTCGTGTTTTATTAGGATTAATAAAAATGTTAATGATTTTGCTTGTTTGCACCAAATCGACCGATTCTATTCTATCAGCATCTGGTTTTGTGAAAACGTTCTCATCCCACGGACGATCCTGATACACTTGTCTGTTGGGTTATCTTTCTTCTTGAAGGTTATTACATATATAATGGATATTCTATCTGACCTCTTATATAACTTATATCCTATCAAAGGGTACTATTACACTGAACGAAAATCTGCTGAATCGGCCCTATCCGGCTGATTATCGCTCCGTTTAATAAACACAACGATCAGCCGATGACAACGATCGCCAGCTGATTGTTGATATAGGTTTGGATCTATCATTGTCGGGCACCGACCGTGCATCGCTACGTGTAATAGCGGTGCGCGGCCGGCAGCCGAGGATATGCAAAGTGCATACATTACCTGTCCAGGCTGCAGGGCTCCTCTTGCGGTCTTCTTCTCTCCGGGTCCCACGCGCTTCAGCTTCAGAGCAGCCTGTCTTAGCTGACGGCCTGTGATTGGCTGAGCGGCCTGTCAGCTTAGACAGGCTGCTCTGAAGCTGGAGTGCGTGGGACCCGGGGAGAAGCAGAGCGCAAGAGGAGCCCTGCAGAATGGATAGGTAATGTATACAGTTTAAGGCTATGTTCACACTACATATGAGACCGGCCGTTCTGTGACCCCGGCCGGGTCTCTGGCCGGATCATCTCGGCCGGTACTTAAGTACGCATCAGCACGCGCCCGCATCAGAGCATCCCATAGCACATAGTGAAGCAAGAGGCCGAAGCCGCTCGCTTCACTGTGTGAACTGACAGGGCTTTCTGCGGCCGGAATTCACTGTCAGTTTTGTTCCGGCGCCGTATGGGCTCCCGGCCGGAGCGTGTACGCTGTGTATACGCTGCGGCCGGGATCCCATTGCACATTGGAATTGTTCCACAACACAAAACTACGGCCGTAGTTCTGCGGCGAGAACTACGGCTGTAGTTTTACGTTGTGTGAACATAGCCTAAGCAAGGGCTGCGATGTCCATGCAGCCCTTGTTAAACGATTATCGGGCCGTGTAATAGGCCCAGTAAACGAGCGCCAATCTAGCCGATGGGCACTCATTTACAGTTATTATCAGGCCCCCAACGGCCTGTGTAATACTACACTAACACAGATAGGTGTCAGTCACTAAGTAGGACCGCCCACTTGACAACTTGGCCCAAAAGGAAAAGAGATACATGAATAAATGAAACTTTCCCCATAAGACTATATATCAGTCCACTCAGCTCCCCCCGCTCTATAACATGCCACCTGCAGAATGATAGGTATGGCACTGTGTGGTATAATGACGCGTGCACCATATGGCAGTGCACCGGGCCGATCCCACAATCACGTCTATCAGTAAGTTACAGTTTGGCTGTCTCAATGACCCGGCATTCACTATAGAAAAGAATGGGGGCTATTGAGCGGCTGTAACTGCACCTTGTTCCGCATAACCTGTAATATACACCACAGAACACAAGCCTTTGATACAAGTCTACTGTACCCAGTGACTCATGTCTACCAGGCTTGGGTTACCTGACATTTGTTTCCCCGGACATAATACGCGTTATTAATCTTCTCGGTTAGTTGATTCGGAATAATAGGAACATATTGACCATGGAGAACTAACTCTCAAGAAGAAAAAAAGACGAAAGCAAACTGTAGATATTTAGGCTCCAGGCTGACTCTATTATATATAGATATAATACACCTGAAAAGTATGCTCTGCCCCAGGCTACATTGCATTCTGGGAGATGCAGTTTTTCCTATATCACAGTATAGTAATGCTTCTTAGGGTCCTAGTACCAGGGCCGATCATTTTAGTAAACGAGCACCGATCTGCTAAATCAACACTCGTTTACTGGACCTATTAGACGACTCGATAATCAGGCAGCAAGGGCTGCACGGACATCATTAGATTTAGCTGATTATCGCTCCATGTAATAGGGCCCTTAACCCCTTAACGACATCGGGCGTAAACTTACGCCCTCGCGCCCTGGTACTTAGCGCATCAGGGCGTAAATTTACGCCCGATGTTTCCCCGATCGCTGCGTGTTCACACACAGCGGTCGGGGAAGATGGCCTGCTATAAATCATAGCAGGCCATCATAGCTTCACGGCACGGGGGGTGGTTAACACCCCCCGTGCTTACGATCGCCGCTATTGGCTAATCAATTCAGATCAGCCAATAGTGGCGATCGGAACCTTTCCGGGTCATCGGTGACCCGATGACCCGGAAAAAAATGGCGGTCGGTGCTGTCCGAGGACGGCGCCGACCGCCATTACTGTAAAAAGTAATGTTGATCGCCGTGCCACCGGCCCGATCGCCCGAGTCCCACAAAATAATAAATACCTGCCCTGGACCCCTCAGCTAGGTAGCGGAGGGGTCCTGAGCAGGTATTTGTACATTACTCACCTGTCCCGGGCTCCTGATCGGCGTCTTCCGGGTTCGCGGCGTCCTCCGTCATTACGTTCGGTCTTCGGGTCTTTCCGGCGGTCCCCGTCGTCTTCTCTCGGCTATTTTCGGCTCCAGCCTCGTCAATTTCCGGATTTTGCGCTCTGCTGCCCCCTAGCGGCTGATATGTGTAATACACTTATCAGCAGCTACAGGGATATTCAGAATATAGAAAAAGTTTTTTTTTTTTTTTTCCAAATTATTTTTTTTCTATTTTCCGCACCCTATCGCCGCTGAGTGTTGATCAGCATCGCACGAAAGTGCGCTGCTAATCAGCAACTCCTCCTTTTTGGCGTAGGGTGTTTTTTTTCTGTATTCTACTGCCACGGTCTGCTTATAAGTGTCGCGCATAAGTGCGGCATTTATCAGCAACGCCTTTGTTGGCGTAGGTTTTTTTTTATACTTACTGTAAAAAAAACACGTAAAAAACACTACATTACATTGAATAAAGTTTGACACTACACCACTACATACCCCATATACTAGTCCCCATATAAAGATGGCCCCCAGGGTGTTTTCGGTATCGGACGCATACGCTATTGTTGCCTCCGACACCGAAACAGCCAGTGAGGATGAATGGGGGGATCCTTCTTTCCTCCATTCATCCTCATCATCCAGTGACGTGTCTGGGGGTAGCGTAGCGTACGCTGCCCCCCAGACACGTCTTTTCCGCCAGTACCGTCCCAATAAGAGATGGCGGTATGGAGTGAAATTCTACTAACTTTGTGAGAGTACCTCAGGGTGCACTTACAGATTTGGGGTACGTGCACACTGCGGAATGGCGAAGGATAACCCTTTGTGCATTCCGCAGCTGGCACCCGCCGGCGGACTGATGCGGGCGCGCGTCTCCACCCGTGTCAAAGACTCCATGTTATGCATGGGCGGATTCCGTCGTCCGTCCAAAGAATGAACACGTTGGACGGAGAGCGGAATCCGCCCGTGCATAGAATGGAGTCTATGACACGGACGGAGACGCGCGCCTGCATCACTCCGCCGGCAGGTGCCAACTGTGGAATGCACGAAGGGTTATCTGTCGCGATTCCGCAGTGTGCACGTACCCTTAGAGTGTATGAAGGGACACCCGAATCCAGCCCCAGATGCCCCCCGCCCCCCCCCCCCCCCCCCCCCCCCATCCTCGGAACAAGTGGAAAGATCGTCCGGGAACTGATCTTCCCACTGCTGGATAAAGGTCACCACCTGTACGGGGATAACTTTTATACCAGCACCCCCCTCTTCCGGTCCCTCGCTGCCCTGTAGCTTGCGGCACGATCCGAACATATCAGAAGTAGTAATAGCGCCCTAATATTTAGCAGCCATGGAGCGGACCCAGCGCTTCTGGATATGAGGGACCCCGTATCGCACCAGGACAACATTTTCCAGGTGACGTCCCCCACACTGGAGAAAGGGAGACCCCAGAAGAAGTGCAGAGTGTGGGGTAACAGGGGGATCAGGAAGGACACCATTTACCAGTGTGACACCTGTCCTGATCCCCCGGCCTCTGCATACCGGATCGCTCCAAGGCGCACCACACGTCACTGGAGTTCTACATTATCTAAATTCTGTCCCTTATTCCTATTTCAGGGGTCACGTTGGTCCAGGGATTATTCTGATCGCCATTATGGAGTCGGGGAGGAATTTTTCCCCTGTGATGAGGCTACTGTCGTCTGCCTCACGAGGGGTTTTTGCCTTCCTCTGGATCAACACAGGTTGAATTTGATGGACACCTGTCATTTCCAACCTTATAAACTAATAATTTGCCTAATACCCCCAAATAAATTAGAATTGTCCCTTTTCCCCAGCTAAGTAGGTATGGCCGCCATTCCCATTAGAGGATGCCATGATGCAATTACAAAGCCTCTGTGCTGCCAGGACAGTAGAAACCCCCCACAAGTGACCCCATTCTGGAAACTACACCCCATAAGGAATCTAACAAGGGGGGCAGCGGGGATATGGCCCCCTGGTGACGGCCACATTTGGGACGTGAAAATGAAAAAAATGGTATTTTTTATTTTCTCGGCACATGTTTTACGTAAGTGCCTGTCACCAGTGGGGTCCATATGCTCACTGCACCCCTTGTTAGATTCCTTATGGGGTGTAGTTTCCAGAATGGGGTCACTTGTCGGGGGTTTCTACTGACCTGGCAGCACAGGAGCTTTGTAATTGCGACATGGCCTCCATCCTCCATTCCAGCCTCTAAATGGCGCTCTGTCCCTTTGGTGGCTTGCCCTGTGCCCATATGGCACATTATGTCCACATGTGGGGTATTTTCGTACTCAGGGGAAACTACCCTACACGTTTTGTGTTAATTTTCTTTTTTAACCCCTTGTGGAAATGGAAAAAATCAAGGCTAGACCAACATTTAGTGTAATTTTTGTAAAATTTTTACTCTAAATCATTAATCTTGTCATGATTTTTTCATTTTCACAAGGGGCTAAAAGATAAAAAAAAACACTAAATGTGTAGAGCAATTTCCCCTGAGTACGGAAATACCCCACATGTGGACATAAAGCGCCATGTGGGCGCAGGGTAAGCCTCCGAAGGGAAGGAGCGCCATTTGGTTTTTGAAGGCTGGATTTGGATGGAATGGATTTTAAGGGGCCATGTTGCATTCAAAAGGCCTCTGTGTTGCCAAGACAGTTGAACCCCCCCACAAGTGACCCCATTATGGAAACTACACCCCTCAAGGAATGTAACAAGGGGTGTAGTGAGCATATGGACCCCACTGGTGACGGGCACAAATGTGGAACAATGTGGCGTGAAAATGAAATATTACATTTTTTACACTATAATGTTGGTTTAGCCTTGAATTTATCATTTTCACAAGGGGTTAAAAGAGAAAAAAACACACAATATGTGTAGAGCAATTTCCCCCGAGTCCGTAAATACCCCACATGTGGACATAAAGCGCCATGTGGGCGCAGGGCAAGCCTCCGAAGGGAAGGAGCGCCATTTCGTTTTTGAAGGCTGGATTTGGATGGAATGGATTTTGAGGGGCCATGTTGCATTCAAAAGGCCTCTGTGTTGCCAAGACAGTTGAAACCCCCCACAAGTGACCCCATTATGGAAACTGCACCCCTCAAGGAATGTAACAAGGGGTGTAGTGAGCATATGGACCCCACTGGTGACGGACACAAATGTGGAACAATGTGGCGTGAAAATGAAATATTACATTTTTTACACTATAATGTTGGTTTAGCCTTGAATTTATCATTTTCACAAGGGGTTAAAAGAGAAAAAAACACACAATATGTGTAGAGCAATTTCCCCCGAGTCCGTAAATACCCCACATGTGGACATAAAGCGCCATGTGGGCGCAGGGCAAGCCTCCGAAGGGAAGGAGCGCCATTTGGATTTTGGAGGTTGGATTTGGCTAGAATGGATGATGAACGCCATGTCGCATTTACAGAGCCCTCGTGCTGCCAAAACACTGGAAACCCCCCACAAGTGACCCCATTCTGGAAACTACACCCCTCAGGGAATCTAACAAGGGGTGCAGTGAGGATATGAACCCCTTGATGACGGGCACATTTGTGCCATGAAAGTGAAAAAATGAAATTTTTCCCTTTCACGTCACATTGTTCCACATTTGTGCCCGTCACCAGTGGGGTCCATATGCTCACTGAACCCCTTGTTAGATTCCTTGAGGGGTGTAGTTTCCAGAATGGAATCACTTGTGGGGGGTTTCCAGTGTCTTGGCAGCACGAGGGCTCTGTAAATGCGACATGGCCCTTGAAATCCTTTCCAGTGAAATTCAGCTTCCAAAAGCCAATTGGTGCTCCTTCCCTTTGGAGGCTCGTCCTGCGCCCCCTTGGCACTTTATCGCCACATGTGGGGTATTTCCGTACTCGGGAGAAACTGCGCTACACATTTTGTGTCTTTTTTTTCCTCTTATCCCTTTAAGAAAATGAAAAATTGAAGGCTAGAACAACGGTTTAGTGTAAAAAATAAATTTTTCTTTTTTCACGCCATATTGTTCGGAAAATCTGTGAAGCACCTGTGGGGTCCAAATGCTCACCGCACCCCTTGTTACATTCCTTGAGGGGTCTAGTTTTCTAAATGGTGTCCCTTTAGGGGTGTTTTTTAGGTTTTGGCACCCCAGAGCCTCTGCCAACCTGAAGTGGTACAGTCAGAAATGACCAAATATAACGGAGGCGTTGAAATTCACTAGGCGCTCCTTTGTATCTGAGGCTTGTGGTTGCGTCAAATAGCGCAATAGGGCCACATATGGGGTATTTCTGTAAACTGCAGAAACGGGGCAATAATTATTAGGGTGCATTTCTCTGGTAATAGGTTTATAATTATGAAAAATATTGGATTACAATAAAATCTCTGCACAGAAAATTAAAATTTTCAAATTTCTTACACACTTAGCTTTTATTTCTGTGACTCCCCTAAAGGGTTAAAACACTTTCTGGATATGCTTTTGCAGAGTGTGGGGGGTGCAGTTTCTGAAATGGGGTGCTTTGTGGGGCTTTCTAACATACAGGCCCCTCAAATACACTTTGAACCTGAACAGGTCCCTAAAAATATCTGATTTTGAAATTTTACTGAAAATTTGGAAATTTGCTGCTAATGTTTTAAGCTTCCTATTGTCTAAAAAAAATTAAAGATCGTTTAATAAATGCCGCCAACATAAAGTAGACATGTTGCTAATGCTATTTAATATATAATTTATGTGGTATAACCACTTTCTGTATACGCAAAAAAGTTTCAAAGTTGGAAAAATGCAGTTTTTCACATTTTTTCACATTATTTGGGTTTTTTTCATAAAGATTTGTTATGATTATCGACTCCAATTTACCAGAAATGTAAAGTACAATATGTCACGAGAAAACAATCTCAGAATCAGCCGGATAGGTAAAAGCATCCCGAAGTTATTAATGAATAAAGTGACACTGGTCATATTCATAAAATTTGTCTCTGTCATTAAGGCCATTTCAGGCTCTGTCCTTAAGGGGTTAAAGGGGTTATCCAGCGCTACAAAAACATGGCCACTTTTCCACCTCTCTTGTCTCCAGTTCAGGTGTGGTTTGGAATTAAGCTCCATTTACTTTAATAGAACTGAGTTATGCTGGGTTTACACGGAACAATTATCGTGCGAATTTGCACGATAACGATCGAATTCAAACGATAATCGTACGTGTAAATGCAGCGAACGATCGAACGATGAGCAAGAAATAGTTAATTTTGATCTTTTAACATGTTCTTAAATCGTCGTTCGTCGTTCGCAAAAAATTCGCAGATCGTTCCGTGTAAACAGTCGTTCACTGATTTTACCTATGTGCGAGATAGGCTTAAGCGATCGCAAAACGATCGCAAAACGAATTTTCTGTACGATATATCGTTCCATCTAAACGCTGATCGTTATAAAAGAAAAATCGTTGCTTAGAAATCGTTAATCGTTCAAATGGGGCGAATTATCGCTCCGTGTAAACCCAGCATTATGCTAAGTTTACACAAGGCGATTATTGGCCCGATCGTACGATTAACGATTTCGAAGTAAAGAATTTTTTTCTTATAACGATCAGCGTTTAGATGGAACGATATATCGTACAGAAAATTCGTTTTGCGATCGTTTTGCGATCGATTGCTTAAGCCTATCTCATAGGTAAAATCAGTGAACGACTGTTTACACGGAACAATCGGCGAATTTTTTGCGAATGACGAACGATGATTCAAGAACATGTTAAAAGATCAAAATGAACGATTTATCGATCGCTCGCCGCGTTTACACGTACGATTATCGTTCAAATTCAATCGTTATTGCGAAAATTCGCCCGATAATCGTTCCTTGTAAACGTAGCATTTTAGGGTGCGTTTACACAGAAAGATTTATCTGACAGATTTTGGAAGCCAAAGCCAGGAATGGATTTGAAAAGAGGATAGATCCCAGTCTTTCCTTTATGACCTGATCCCTGTTTATAGTCTGTTCCTGGTTTTGGCTTCAAAGATCTGTCAGATAAATCTGTCTGTGTAAACGCACCCTCAGGGTCCATTTACACAGAAAGATTATCTGACAGATTATCTGCCAAAGATTTGAAGCCAAATCCAGAAACAGACTATAAACAGAGATCAGGTCATAAAGGAAAACCTGAGATTTTTCCTCTTTTCAAATCCATTCCTGGCTTTGGCTTCAAATCTTTGGCAGATAATCTTTCTATGTAAATGGACCTTTATGCTAAGTTTACGATCAGCGTTTAGACGGTACGATATATCGTTTGGAAAAATCGTTTTGCGATCGCGCGCCTGCAGCCCGGCCCGCCCGCAGACCGCCCCCCCCCCCCCCCCCCGCGCTCGCAGGCTGGCCCCCTGCTCATCCGCAGCCCGGCCCCACGGTCAACCGCAGCCCCCTGCGCCGCCCCGATCGCCACCCCCGCCGCTGCTCCGATCACACCCACGCCCCCCCAGCCGCCGCTCCGATCGCCCACCGCCGCCGCCGCTCCGCATTACCTGCTCCGCGTCGCAGGTCTTCGACATCCCCAGCTTGCCTATTCAGTGCACTGATTGGCTGAAGAGGAGCCGTTTGAAATTCCCGGCTCCCCTCTTCAGCCAATCAGTGCACTGAAGAGCGGAGCCAGGGATGTCGAACACCTGCGACGCGGAGCAGGTAACGTATGGTCGCGGCGGGGGTGATCGGAGCGGCGGCGGTGATAGGAGCGGCGGGGGGCCAAACGGAGCGGCGGCGGCGGGGGGGCGGGCGGCGGATGGGGCTGCGGGCGGCGCGGCCGGACTATCGCGCGCCGACTGTTTACACGGAACGATCGGCGAATTTTTTGCGAACGACGATTTATGAACATATTAAAAGATCAAAATGAACGATTTTTCGATCGTTCGCCACGCTTACACGTACGATTATCGTTCGAATTCGATCGTTATCTCGAAAATTCGCCCGATAATCGTTTCGTGTAAACGTAGCATTAGAAACTCCACTCAATCTGGAGACAAGAGAGAGGGAAAAGTGGCCATGTTTTTGTAGCGCTGGATAACCCCTTTAACCATCATCTGCTGGTAGTCAGCACAGCATATAAAAGAGTGCGGGTTGCAGCAAGCCCAGCGGGACACGGATCGGGTGACCAAAGCGGTGCTCAGCCCCAATGAGACATAAATCGTGAAGGGTAGATAAGTAATCAGGCGGCACTCACCAAGTCTTATTTATGGTGCGTTTACACAGACAGATTTATCTGACAGATCTTTGAAGCCAAAGCCAGGAACAGACTATAAACAGGGATCAGGTCATGAAGGAAAAACTGGGATCCTCTTTTTAAATCCATTCCTGGCTTTGGCTTTCAAAATCTGTCAGATAAATCTTTCTGTGTAAATGCACCCTTATGCTGGATTTTTTTTTCATAATGATTAGCGTTTAGGCGGTACGATATATCTTACGGAAAAACCGTTTTGCGATCGCGCGCCCGCAGCCCGGTCCCCTGCCCGCAGCCCGGCCACCTGCTCGCAGCCCGGCCCCCGCACGCAGCCCGGCCCCCCGCTCATCCGCAGCCCGGCCCACAGTCAACCGCAGCCCCCTGCGCTGCTCGATTGCCACCCCCGCCGCTCCGATCGCCACCCCCACCGCCACTCCGTTCGCCCCCCCGACGCCACCGCTCCCGCTCCGATTGCCCCCGCCACGAGCATACGTTACCTGCTCCGCGTAGCAGGTCTTCGAAATCCACGGCTCCCCTCTTCAGTGCATTGATTGGCTGAAGAGGTGAGCCGGGAATTTCAAACGGCTCCTCTTCAGCCAATCAGTGCTGCCGTGCATTGATTGGCTGAAGAGGGGAGCCGGGAATTTCAAACGGCTCCTCTTCAGCCAATCAGTGCTGAAGAGGAGCACTGATTGGCTGAAGAGGAGCCGTTTGAAATTCCCGGCTCACCTCTTCAGCCAATCAATGCACTGAAGAGGGGAGCCGGAGATTTCAAAGACCTGCTACGCGGAGCAGGTAACGTATGCTCGTGGCTGAGGCGGCGGGGGCGATCGGAGCGGCGGCGGGGGTGGCGATCGGGGCGGCGGGGGTGCTGATCGGAGCGGCGCTGGGGGTGTCGATCGGAGCGGCGGGGGTGGCGATCGGGGCGGCGGGGGTGGCGATCAAGCTGGCGCAGGGGCTGCGGATGAGCAGGGGTCCGGGCTGCGAGTGTGGGTCCGGGCGGCTGGCGGCCGGACTTTCGCGCGACGACTGTTTACACGGAATGATCGGCGAATGTTTTACGAACGACGATTTAAGAACAAGATAAAAGATCAAAATGAACGATTTCTCGCTCGTTGTTCGATCGTTCGCTGCGTTTACACGTACGATTATCGTTCGAATTCGATCGTTATCGTGTAAATTCGAACGATAATCATTCCGAGTAAACCCAGCATAAGGTTATGTTCACACTGCGTATGAATCCGTACGCAGGTCTTACGCTGCCGTACATGTGCGGCTGAAACTACGGGCGTGCGAAAAATCTACATGTGGCCGGATGCGTACGCACCGCGAACATACGCCCGTAGTAGAGTTAGGCTTGTTTCGAAGCGATCTGAGGCAGGTCATTTACTTGGAAATCTTCGCCCAGCCCCGTAAACCACACAGAACCTTTTGGATCGAAAAATCAAGTTCAATTTGGCTGAAATAAGTACTCCGTACGGGACCGCATGGAAATCCACGGCCGTGAGTTTCAACATTTCCATCCTCAAACAATGGTCTTGTTCATTTTTCACGGCGCCATATACGATCTGGCCGTAAGCTCATACGTAGTGTGCACTGTGCCGGCGTATATCGTATACTTTCAAGCGAATGCATCAACCTCAAAACTACGTGCATATATTCGCGGTTCGCACTACGGACGGATTCCTACGCAGTGTGAACATAGCCTTATGGTGCGTTTACATAGGCAGATTCATCTGACAGATTTTTTTTAAGCCAAAGCCAGCAACAGACCATAAATAGGGAACGGGTCATAAAGGAAAGACTGAGATTTCTCCTTTTTTCAAATCTATTCCTGGTTTACGCTTCCAAAATCTGTCAGATAAATCTGCCTGTGTAAATGCACTATTAGAAATAGTCAATTATTGTGCAAACACCAATCAAGACTTGCAGGGGATTGCAGGGGAGTTCTACAGGCGACGGTCTGTTTCACACAACCAGCGCTTCTGCCAGCCTGATAGGACAGTATAGGAATGCCTTTATGCCCCTACAATAGTCAGCAAGATAAAGAACTCAATGGGCAATGTGTGTGACATTCTATATGGCCACTATAAGATGCTGTTTAAACGGCATTTATATAGATTTGTAATTTACTTTTATTTACAAATCAAAAGTCTTCCAGTACTTATCAACTCACACTTGCACATCATTCACCAGATTATGACTAAGCGCGCATGTGCGAAACACGTCAAACTATCCGGCCACACAGCACCAGTTGCTCTGCTGCTTTTTAATATGATTTAATAAAGTATACAACTTTTAACTTATTCCTGGAGTGCCGGACCCACATTTTCTTCAGCACTATTTGCTTGCCGACGGCTAGCCACCGCCTGGAACCGTGCACCCTCTTGAATGCATTGAAATCCTAACAACACAACTCAAAGGTGAGCTGACTTCCATTTTGACTTTCGTTGTTTACTTATCAGCTGTTGTATTTCCTGCAGGAAGTGGTGTATTCTTTACAGTCTGACACAGTGCTCTCTACTGCCACCTCTGGCCATGTCAGGAACAAATCCCCATAGAAACCCTCTCCTGCTCTGAACAGTTCCTGTCACGGACAGGTGGCAGCAGACAGCAATATGTCAGACTGGAAAGAATACACCACTTCCTGCAGGAATATACCACTTCCTGGAAGAGGGGACATTTTTAACTAGAAGTACATTACAAATCTGCATAATCAAATGGAATAATGTAATGCAGTACTCACATGGTCAGTTCGATTGACCATTGTGTACCACCGTACACATGTACACTGTGGGGAACTACTCATGGGCACTGTATATTGGTACTATATGGCATCATTTATCTGGACACTGTATGACACTACACTTGATGACACTATGTTTACTTATGAACAATAGAAGTACAATACTAGTTGCTAACAATATAACCACCTCCCATATATAGACCACGAATCAAGTCTGTACATCCACATTCTAGTCTAAACTCGTTCCAGTTACTCAGAATCAATTCACTAAAAATAACAATTTCCATAACATCATTCCGGAGAATTTGACTCCATAGTTAGAAAAAGGCCATATGATGGGACTTCTTATGTATTGCAGAATATATATATATATATATATATATATATATATATATATATATAGCCTGAGCCATAAGTTAGATCCTTTGGAAAAATATAAAGATAACAAATACCTCCAGGAAACACAATGTGAGGAGAACAAGGTGAACACTTCAAGTCGTTGTGAACACTCAGCAGGACGGCTGCGTTCCCAGAAATATTTCCATTGGATACAATGACTGGAAGCAATGTAGAGTTTCTAGTTTCTTGGGATGTAACTAGATTTTTTTTATTCTTCCTGTGATCCACAACTGCAGACAGTTCATCTATTCAAGATCTGGGCCCTGGGGTTTATAGTAAAGATGCTATATTGGTACTTGTTGGTAACATGGGTATTTCTATCTCCTTCAGATATAACATAAATGTTTTTTTATATATATATATATATATATATATATATATATATATATATATATATATATATATATATTGGCAGAGCGAGAAAGAGAGAGATCCCAACTCTGTGACCTGTACCTATGTTCCTATGTGGAAGAGGGGGTTCCTGGACCCAGGTGCCACCTTAGGAGGGGGCACGCAGAAGGTTTGCTTAGGGTTGATGCTTGTCCCTGCTAAGGTGTCTTCCTACCAAGTCCTGGTTTAGGGCCCTATTACACGGGACGATTATAGTGTGAAAAATCGTTATAGCGTTCGAATTTAAACGATACTGGTTCTGTGTAATTGCAGGCAACGATCGAAAAATCGCTTTTGTGTCGTTGAGCGTTGATTTAGATCAAAACCTAAAATTATCGTTAATCGTTCGCTAATCGTTCACTGTAATTCCACATTCATTCGCTCAAGTTCCGCATTGGTTCACTAATCGTTTAGTGTATTTGCACATTGTTCATTGTTTTCCTGGGATCAGAAGGAGCAACCGATCATCGTAACTAACGACTGTCATTCTGTATAATATGGTGAACGATAGGTTAACGATAAACAATCTTGTTTGCGATTGTTTATCGTTAGTCGTTAATTGTTAAAAATTGCTCCGTGTAATAGGACCCTTATGGTCCTTTTACACGGAACGATTGATTGTTAGTTTTTGCACGATAACAGTCGAATTCGAACGATAATCGTACGTGTAAACGCAGCGAACGATCAAACAACGAGCGATAAATCGTTCATTTTGATCTTTCAACATGTTCTCAAATCATCGTTGATCGTTTCGCAAAAAATGCGCAGATCGTTCAGTGTAAACAGTCTTTCACCGATTTCACCTATGTGTGAGATAGGCTTAAACGATCGCAAAACGATCGCATAGCGAATCTTCCGTACGATGTATCGTTCCGTCTAAACGCTGATCGTTATAAAAAAAACATTGTTTATTCAAAATCGTTAATCGTGCGATCGGGCGAATTATCGCTCCGTGTAAAAGTACCATTAGCCTCGCTGTTGAGAAGAGGTATATGAAGAGCACACCAGCTTCTCCGAGGTGAAGAACTTTACAGCTTGGAACACTACACTAGCTATGGTACAATGTATCTTGTAGTACAAAATGTCTTCTGTGGGCACAAAATTGACATTTGTAATTATTTTGTAATGTTATTTTGTGGGCACACAATTCACTACATTGACTACAAGTGATCGTTCATACTCTAAAGAAACTGTTCTAAAAAATAAGGTTCTTAGGAAACCGTTTGACCAGCTTACCACGTTAAGGTGACCTTACAACGATGGTTCCTCAGGCTACGTTTAGACGTTGTATTAGACTGGCCCTCCGTGACCTGGCCGGGTCACGGAACGGCCAGTCTCAGAAAAGATCATCCTGGCCGGTACTGCAGTATGGGCCGGATGATCTTTAGCGCTGCTGAGTTCTGATGCGGGCGCATCAGTGTGCGCCTGCATCAGAACTCCCCACTGCACACAATGGAGCGTGTAGCCGGAGCCGACAGGGTTTTCTGCGGCCGCTATTCACTGAATAGCGCTCGCAGAAAACTGACATGTCAGTTTCTCGTGGCGCCGCTAGGGATCCCGTCTGGAGTGTATACCATGTGTATACATTCCGCCCGGGATTCCCTCAGCCTCAGCACAACTTAAGTACCTCAGAAATTACCGCGGAACTTACATTGTGTGAACATGGCCCAAAGCCTTATGCAAACGTTCAGCATTTTTTTTTATGTCTGTAGATTCCTCCCACTACCCACCTGTACAATCCAATAAAAATGATTGGATTGTTCATCCAAATGTATTGCATCCGTATTTCCGTAAATGCGTTTTTCTTTTAACATGACTTATGACTTACGAATTCCAACCCATAGAAAATAACAGATCCCATCTATAAAAGCATCTACAAAAACATCTGGGTCTGCACTAGGACATGTCCTTTTTTTTTTTCAGTATTGATTTGCGTCCTTGTAACCTACTGATTGTGTGAACAGCCAAATAGACATCAATGTGCACTAACTCGAGTACAGAAATACGGATCCGTAGATTACAGGACGTTTAAATGAGGCCTAACACTGGCCTTTCTTGGGTTAATACTAGGCCTACAAAACTGGGCAGAAACTAATTTTGTCCCACAGAATTAATTCCATAGCTCCCGATAAACACTTACGTATACCGATAAACTATGTCTTACTGTTCCACTTTCCTAGGAATTGGGAACTTTCGGCAATTGCCAGTTTTCCATCCATAAAACTACCCGATTCTAAGAATAACAGAGAAAAGTACCCCAGGGATCAGATATTGTTTCACTCCTAAAACAATAGTGAAAATACCCTACAAGTAGAAGTATCTGTCGGTGCAGGAGGTAACAATGGCCAGTACTTGATTATCACTATACAGAATTGAGAGGAAGCCATAACTGCGGGGGGTTTCGGTCAGAAGTCCGGACAATACACAGGTCATTACTAATATTGTTCTACAAGCTGAAGGTCACAGATCATAAGAGAGAAAGTCGACTCTGAATCCAAGTATTAGGGGATTTTACATAAAAAGGAAATGAAATACTTGTTGTTGATGTTTTTTATGTCTTTTTTATTACTTGGGATATTCCCGTACCTTCCACACAATATAATTATTATTACAGACACTAAGTACATTACCAGGGGACATGCCAGGCACCACCGGGGGCTATTCAACTAAGGCGATGTCTCTATGGGTGTTGTATGCTCCCTTGTGTTTTAGGGTTTTCCTCTAGGAAAGCAGAGCACCCCTTACCCCCTTCTTGTAAAGTCTCAATATCATGTAAATTTCTAGATGATAATTCTCAAAACAATATGATGATTTTGATTAAATATGGAAAAGTTCCAAGTAGATCAATATCCATAATATAATATATTTAATATTTTAAGATTCTTATACAGATCAGTTGATTGTTGTCAATCCAAGAGCTGTGAGTTAGGGGCCTATTCCACGGAGCGATAATCGGCCGATTATCACTCCATGGGATAGAGACAACAATCAGCTGATGATCATGTCATTGGCTGATCGTTTATTTAGGTTAAAACTTAAAATCATCGAGCACTCACAGCGCATCGCTGCGTGGAATAGCGATGTGCGGCGGGTGACGATTTCACAAGCACCATACTTTACCTACTTATGTTGCAGGTCTTCTCCTGCGCTCCTTCTCCTGGTCCCACGCGCAGCAGCAGCTTCTGTCTTAGCTGACAGACCGCTCAGCCAATCACTGGCCAGGAGCGCTGCGGCAAAGTCAGTTTTGTGCGGCTAATATTTAATGAATAGCGGCTGCACAAAACTGACATGTCAGGTTTCTGTGCGGCCGCATGAAATTCGGGCTGCAATGTTTACAGAGTGTATGCACTGCGGCGGGGATTCCATAGTAAGTAAATTGATTGGCCGCAGTGATTAAATAACGGTCGTTGTTGCAAACCTACAACAGCGGCTGTTTAATCAAATTATATGTTGTGTGAATGTGGCCTTAAAGTGGTATTGCATTGATTAATGACTGATGCTGGGAGTTACAAGGTCCTAGTTGGACAATATTATGCTGTTTAAATGCTAGACTTTCTCTAGAACATTCTATTAAAAAAAGTAACCCTCTAGCGTAACCCCCTATAGAAGAGATGAGGAACCTGGGGCCCTTTAGCTGTAATACTACAGTTCCTACCATGCCTGGATGTCTAAAACTCCTGTTTGTTTCTTTGACCGGAGATAGAGCAAGAGTCTGTATGCATGTATATGCAAAATACAGAGGACTACAGTATCCTGTGACCAGTCTTTACCCTGGCCTAAAGGATTTTCTTAGACTAGAATAAACTAAGAAAAGAGACGTTTTTGCCTCTTCAGAGCCACTGAACCCAGCCTAAAACCAAACACAACAGCTTAAGGAAATCTACATCTCAGAACTGCTCTACAAAACCACTACACTTCACATGGGTTAACTCTTGCAGTGCTGTTGTCCACCTGCCATCATCTGCCTAAGGTACAGCTATGACAATCGTTCAAGATCTGTAGCTCTATTGCATGAAAGATGTTTAATAAAAGTTGGAGACTAACCCTAGTCCTATACTAAACACCTCAAAATTGTTGGGGTTCTTAACAATAGAGTTTAGTGTGAACCAAATGTTGGCTAAAGGATGAGTCTATAGGATAATTTTGTTCTTTAACTTAAACATTGTGGAAGGTTTAGTTAATCTCTATAGGGAATTCCCAAGTCGTGGTACAGAGACTAGTCACTAGTTGGTGGTTGGTGAGAGTGAGATGGGGTAACATTTGGCATGGTGGGAACAAAGTCAGGAGTCGATACCAGATGAGCAGACCAAGATGTGATAAGTCAGGGGGTAACTTGAGACATGACCAGAAGACATGCCGAAGGCCAATAACCAGATAGTCAAAGCACAATATGAAGTGACAAAAACCTGGAGGGGCAAGATGAAAGGGGTAAATCCGAATTAACCGTAGTGCTTGTTACTTACTACAGCTTTGGTTTTGATTTGTACCTCTTTGGTACTGGCTCAGCTGGACCATCCTTCCCTTTCCTGTGCATTAGGAAGAGACCATCGCCCAGTTGGGGACCATTGTTTAGATGGGGACAGAGGTTCGGTTATAGATTAGGGCTCCAATCCCTCTCATCACCATTACAAGAATATGATGGGATAGAAGAAGGGGTCCATGTTTAGCGATGGTGGACCACTAGATATCATTGTCCCATGAATCTTTACTGGCATCCAGTATCTTTTGGCCAATGCCATTACCATAAGAAAATATCCCATCAGCTTCCTGAATAATTACATGTGAAATTTCCTGTAAGAACCCTTCGCCCTATACACAGATACAAAGCACAAAGCACAGTATTACTGTAAGTGCATAAAGCGTGCAGAGCAATAAAAGAACAGGAAAACTATAATAACATAAGAAATCATTGGGCATCTTCTCAAGAACATACCAGGGGAGATGGGGGCGGGGGCTAAAGATAAAGTTTTGGAAACAAAACTTCCTGTGTTCTCAACTATAATATTTTCTTTCATGGCGAACCACCAATTACTCCAAATTAAGATACTTAATGGGTTTCGTTACTTGTAGAGACCCTACTACCCAACAGTGGGCAGCTATTAGCTGATATGTTTAAATGGGTTTTCCGGTGAAAATCTTTTTCTTTCAAATCAACTAGTGCCAGAAAGTTATATAAATTTGTAATTTAATTCTATTAAAAAATCTCAAGTCTTCCCATACTTATTAGCAGGGCTGTGGAGTCGGTAAGCCGCAGCTCCGACTCCAACTCCCACTCCTGAATTTTATCAGGACCGACTCCGACTCCTGAATTTTATCAGGACCGACTCCGACTCCTGCTTCTTCATAAATGGCCAGTCATATAGCAGGAGAGTTATTTATCACACTGGCTCAGCAGCTTCTCCCTAATGTCCTACATGATCCTGAGGCGACTTCTGAGGGAATAAAGGATTACTGTATATAAAGCAGCTTCTCCTGTGTGTGCAGTGGATGCAGCCAGTCTCCAGCCTCCATGTCCTGAACTACTCACAACTAGACTAGATGGAGCAGGTGGTCTTTTCTGCTTACAATCTTCTATGTTTCTAACTAAATATTCACCATACACACAGAAACACTGCTAATAATGCCAGATGCCTGTAATATAGAGGTCAGCCATAGTGATATACAGGGGGTCACACATAGTGATATAGAGAGGGGTCACACATAGTAATATAGAGGTCACACATAGTGATATAGAAGGTCACTGTGGGGGCACGCACGCACACACGCACAAAGCCTGCGGCAGCCATAGCACACACACACACACATTCACACAGCCTGCTGCAGCCATAGCACACACACATTCACACAGCCTGTTGTAGTCATAGCACACACACACACATCTGCAGCCATTGAACACTGAAGAAAAACACACAATCTTCTCCCAGAGAGAAAACACCACAGTGAGGACAGAGGTTACTGCTGCACTACTTATGTCTTCTCCTCCTCCTCTATATCACACAGGATATCTCCATATTACACTGCTGCTCATATACAGTCATCCAGCATCCAGGAAGAGAACAGCACAGATCTCCCCCCCCACACACACAATGGACTCTTCCAGCTTAGAAACAAACTGCCAAATAGCGACTGACAACTTTTCCCCCACCACCCTTATCTAATAGGGCCAGTGTCCAATTACTGATATATTCCCCGACCACCTTTATCTAATAGGGCCAGTGTCCAATTACTGATATATTCCCCGACCACCCTTATCTAATAGGGCCAGTGTCCAATTACTGATATATTCCCCGACCACCCTTATCTAATAGGGCCAGTGTCCAATTACTGATATATTCCCCGACCACCTTTATCTAATAGGGCCAGTGTCCAATTACTGATATATTCCCCGACCACCCTTATCTAATAGGGCCAGTGTCCAATTACTGATATATTCCCCGACCACCCTTATCTAATAGGGCCAGTGTCCAATTACTGATATATTCCCCGACCACCTTTATCTAATAGGGCCAGTGTCCAATTACTGATATATTCCCCGACCACCCTTATCTAATAGGGCCAGTGTCCAATTACTGATATATTCCCCGACCACCCTTATCTAATAGGGCCAGTGTCCTATTACTGATATATTCCCTGACCACCCTTATGTAATAGGGCCAGTGTCCAATTACTGACATATTCCCCCACCACCCTTATGTAATAGGGCCAGTGTCCTATTAGAATGTTGCTCATAATATATATTCATGAGCAAAACTTGTAACTTCAATTCTACATTTTTTAAAGATTTTTTTAAAGCTGGAGTCGGAGTCGGTACATTTTTTTCCAACTCCGACTCCGACTCCAGCCAAAGCTAGTTCCGACTCCAACTCCGACTCTGACTCCAGCCAAAACTAGCTCCAACTCCGACTCCACGACTCCAACTCCACAGCCCTGCTTTTTAGCTGCTGTATATCCTGCGAAAAATGTTGTTTTATTTTCAGTCCGACACAATACTCTCTGCTGACATCTCTGGCCAAGACAGGAACTGTCCAGAGCAGGAGAGGTTTTCTTTGGGGTTTCATAGAAAACCGAGACAGAGTTCCTATCTCGACCAGAGATGTCAGCAGAGAGCACTGTGTCAGACTGAAAATAAAACGGAAATATAGCAGCTAATAAATATGGGAAGACTTGAGATTTTTTATTAGAAGTAAAATACAAATCTATATAACTTTCTGATATCAGTTGATTTGAAAGAAAAAGATTTTCGCTGGACAACCCCTCTAAGTATGGACAGTTATTACAAAGGTATGGACAGTTATTACAAATTCGAGAACAGAAGTATTCAACCTTTATCCCTCTCCAAGGTGAGAAAGCAGGACTTAGGCTTCGTTCCCACTGAGCAAAACTAGCGGAATTCCGCGGCGGACAATTCCTGCTTTGTCCGCGCTGAAGAATGAACATGTTCATTCTTCAGCGCGGACAGAGCAGGAGCGCGCGCCTCCCATAGACTCCCATTATGAGAGGGAGGGTAACGGCATTCTGCGCCGAACAATTCTGCCGCGGAATTCCGCTAGTTTTGCTCAGTGGGAATGAAGCCTCAGCTGCAAGGGACCACCAGGTCCCGGCCTCAAGAGCAGATGACCTGGCAGACCAGGTGACATCGGAGCATCACATCCAGATGTAGGCTGTCTAAGGGTCCAATTAGAAAAAGCAATTTTTAATGATTAATGATTGCAAACCAGAGCTTTTGGCAACAACCTGATATCGTTCGCCATAACACACAGAACAATAGTCTTTCGTTACGGTCCTTAATACGATCATTTACTCCTTCTGATCCCAGCAAGAGAACGAACGCTCTGTACATTCAGCCAATATTTAGAGAACGAATAACAGTGAGTTTATGGTCGGCTTAAAAGATGCCTGCATGTACACAAAACGGTTATCGTTTAAATTCAAACAATATAACGATTTTTTGCATGATAATCATCACATTGTGTGTGGTTGCTGGAAAGTGATCAGATTATATAGATAGGCAATAGATGAAGCCCACAACTCAGGTCACAGAGCATACTCACAAATGTGTCCCTCACAAAGAATCGGGTCGGAAGATGTTCATTGTGTCTATGTTCATTAGGAATGCTGTAAAGCATGTCATTAAATGCTGTTAAAAACAGCGTAAAGGGGTTATTAAGCAGGAAAAAAAACCTTTCAAATCAACTGGTTTCAGAACATTATATAGATCTGTAGTTTACTTCTATTTTTTTTTTTTTTTAAATTGTCTTCCCATACTTATCAGCTGCTGTATATCCTGCAGGAAATGTTGTTTTCTTTTACGTCTGACACAGTGCTCTCTGCTACCACCTCTGTCCATGTCAGGAACTGTCCAGAGCAGCAGCAAATCCCCATAGAAAACCTCTCCTGCTCTGGACAGTTCCTGCCTAGGAAAGAGATGTCAGCAAAGAGCACTGTGTCAGACTGGAAAGCATACGCCCCTTCCTGTAGGACATACAGCAGCTGATAAGTACCGGACGACTTGATTTTTTTTTAAATAGAAGTAAATTACAAATCTATAAAACTTTTTGAAACCAGATGATTTGAAAGAAAAAATTTTTTGTTGGAGTACCCCTTTAAGCAAGATAGCTGTCTTCATTATATACTCAAAAATAATAATAATAATAAAGGATCAGGAAATAGAAACAGAATAGAAAAAAAGAACATGCTTCACTATCTGAAAATCTAGGTAATAAATTCCCTTTAAGGCTCATCTCATGTACAAGCATATAACTAAGCCACAAAATGCAGTGTGTGAACATAGCCCGAGGCTCATTCACCGTGTTGCACTGACAGCTTGGCTTTTTTCCAAAGATGGATGACTACTATATGATGTTCTATAGGAGACTAGAGAAGAAGCTAAGAAGGTCAAGTTAAAGTTTGAGGTCGTCTTCCAGATCAAGATAGAGGAGGCGACACTGAAAATGAAAGCGGAGAAGAATAACACAGGAAATTACCAGATGAAACATCAGCAGAACAGAGCGTTATCTCCATGTGAGCGGGCCATGGAGGGCCCCGGCTGGGACCTTGAAACAAAGTCAAGGAACCTTCTGGGTAAACATCAGGGAGGGAGCGGGAGGACACAATAAATACATATAGCCATGGTATATTACATTCTCCATAGGGGGCAGTAATGGGAATGGTGGGGGAGGCTCAGACGGGTGCAAGACCGAAAGGTCAACAACAACCGAGCATGGAGCCAATAATAACATTTCTTATCGTATTCTCGGGGCCGGTCGCATCCTCCCGGAATCTGGTAATTATGGACACTATCAAGAAAGAGGGACAGGGACCGGAGAAAGTTTATTGTGTAATCTTGGAAGTTATGACCTTGATAGAGAGTCAAAAAGTTAATTTAGTTAGTAAAGAAAAAAAAAACATCATTTTTTAAAGTTGCCATTTAGAAACAGTGTCGGACTGGGGTATCTGGGGCCCACCAGAGGAAATGATCCTGGGGCCCACCAATGAAGAACCAGTGAGAAATGACATGTCAGTCAGTGTTAGTGCAGGTTCTAAAACTGGCGGCCCACCGGAGGATCTTCTGCTCCTCTGGTGGTCCAGTCCAACACTGTTTAGAAAGTTTTTAGTGTATTAGTGGGATGACCTGAGAGACAGAGCGATAGAGAGAGAGAGAGAGAGAGAGAGAGAGAGAGATTACCATGCAGTGTCCAGGAATTGGCTATACCTATGTCCAGCTATCGCAACACAGCGTCATGTGATACAAGTATATGCTGTATACAGTAGTGTTATAATCTGTATACATAAAGCCACAGAGAGGTCAGAGACTGTTGTACATAAGGTAAGTAGCTCTCAGATGAGAAGTGATACAATTGTATCCAGTCTAGACAATGCTCTGTGAGCTCTACAGCCTGGACCCCAGACTGATACATTGTACATAGCTAGTCCTGCTCTCAGCTGAGAAGTGATACAATTGTATCCAGTCTAGACAATGCTCTGTGAGCTCTACAGCCTGGACTCCAGACTGATACATTGTACATAGCTAGTCCTGCTCTCAGATGAGAAGTGATACAATTGTATCCAGTCTAGACAATGCTCTGTGAGCTCTACAGCCTGGACTCCAGACTGATACATTGTACATAGCTAGTCCTGCTCTCAGCTGAGAAGTGATACAATTGTATCCAGCCTGGACAATGCTCTGTGAGCTCTACAGCCTGGACTCCAGACTGATACATTGTACATAGCTAGTCCTGCTCTCAGCTGAGAAGTGATACAATTGTATCCAGTCTAAACAATGCTCTGTGAGTAAAACAGCCTTGATTCTGTGAGCTAAACAGCTCAATATTGTGGAAAATGAGCAGAGATTTGTACATCTGCAACTAATGTGTTTAGCTCCCAGAGTATTGTCTAGATGGGATTGTATCTGCAGTGTACCAGAACCCATGTGCCACTACTCCTGAGTATACATGTATATAGGGTGGCACTGTTATTGTCTTTTTATTTCAGGGTCTTATCTGTGGACAAGGACTAGAAACTGCATTTCTCTGTTTTCCATTGTAAGCTATTCAGTGACAGCAAGCACACGCTGCAGGATACTGTTAGAGATGAGCGCAACTCAAGCGTGCTCAAGTCAAATTGTGCGGCTTTGATTATTGATGACTGAAGAAGACGGATGCAGCCCTAGGGAGCTATAGGCTGTATCCATGTTTTCCCGGACACCCTAGGGCTATATCCAACTTCTTCAGTCACCAGTATTCAAATGGCAAACAATCGGACTCTAGCATGCTGGAGTCTCGCTCATCTTTAGTTACTGTGATTCAGGACTTTCTGTCTGGCATTTGCTGCATCCCTGGAGTGTAGGCTGAGTATCCTGACTTCCTGTGTTCCTGTCTAACTAGCCATGGCTGGTAAACAACCAAGGGTGCGACTGATGAGGTACCAAGACCTTCTACGCTTAGAGAGACATTCAAGATATCTTTAAAGTCCAGCAAGTCTTTAGCGGTACTACTACAGTCAAAACAGCGGTTGGAGAAGTGCTTCTCGCCTGTGTGCCCTACTGCACTCTGCTTGACCTCAGAATAGGTTGAGGGCTTAGTTCCTCCCAGTTGTTCAACCCTGGGACTGAACTCCTGAAATGTGCCACTCTGTGTAATATTCCATCATTGTGGGACTTTTTCCTGTACCGAAAGTATGTGTATTCTTCAAATATTTATATTATCGCAACATGAGCCAAGCTTGCCAGAACCCCCTACAGCAGAGTACTTTGCTATTTGGACAGGTCCCCTCTAGGCAGTACACCTGTCACCAAGTCAAGATCTATCTAAAATATCCTCTAATAGACCGCCTAAATCCTTAAAGCAGCATTCCGGAATTTTTTATTTATTTGCCCCCCTGCTGCTGGCTGGTGCGCATACTCACCTGCGATGATCAGAGTCCAGCGGTGCGGCTTTATTCCAGTGTGGGGGAAACGTTCAAATTCCCGCACGCGTTCATGTAACAGCGGTGAGGGGAACACACGCGGGATTTCAAGAGCGTTGTGGCACTAGAAGGAAGCCGGGCCATGGTACATCAATTGTCACTGGTGAGTATATGCGCCAGTGTGCAGCGGGGGGGTGGGGTGGGGGAGCAAATAAAAAAAAAATCTGGAATGCTTCTTATTCCTCTGTTTAGTCCACCTGCTAAAAGGGAAAGCTGACAAACCAGATTCTCAAGCTAAAAACCGCACCTTTTGAACTAAGGACCGGTATTACTTCTACTGCGCCTTAAACTGAGTATACAGTAAAAGTTAGCAGTTCTGCAACTATGGCTGACTCTTCCATTCAAGTTTTATGCTATCCCACTGCGAGAGTAGGTAATAGAAACATTCTGGGGATGGGCGGGGGGAACAATTCACTTTAAACAAACATAGCTGAAAAACCTCACACAACCTGAGATCAAGAGTGAAAATCTGCAACAAATCTGCATGTGTGACCATACCCCAAATTAATTGGCTCAAGATAATAGTTTTTAAAGGATTCCTCAGTGCAAAAATGTTGAGAATAACTGCAGTTAGGTGACCACCACATAATCGACAGTCGGACAGTCTTATGTAATGGAAACACTATCCCTTCTCATTCTCAAAAATATCACCTAGAACAGCAGCAAATCGCATACTGCAACCTGCACTATATGGGAATATACAACAGCTATAGAGGAAAAACTAAGCTAAATTTTAATAAAGACCTATAAGAGACAACTGAAAGGCTCAGTCTTCAGTCTTCATCTGTCCTCTCCTGAACTTTCTACTTAGCTGATTTATGACCAGATCAGGACATAAAAAAAAAAAGTTCAGGGAGGACAAGGGCTGGAGACGGGACCAGAAGCAGCATACTGCAGCCTGTACTATATGTACTATACAAATATACAAAGGCTATAGAAGGGGAACTAAGCAAAATTTTAATAAAGACCTATTGATTTTTTTTTTATGTATCATAATAAGAATAATGCAAGAATAATATCATTCATTCAAGAATTTTTCCCCTTTATCACTGGCCTCCTTCAGCAATAGACATAGTACTATTCTGTTACTACAACCCCACGGTGATTCCCCAGCTGTTTCCATATCAAACACCATTATAGATGACCGGTGCACACACAAATGTAAACTATGGTTATTACGTCATAACATTAATCTTTCTAATAAGAACATCTGTAATAAGAACGGGTGTAATGCTATCAGGCTTCAGTCAGTATCTATAAACCGATGATGTCATCAGATGTGGAAATCTCAGGGTATGTTCACACTAAATAGTCAGATTCCACATGGATTTTGCACAGGTTAAGTGAAATGCGCACAAAATCCTATTGATTTCAATTGAAAATTTATGACCATGTGCACACATAACATTTAAAGGGATATTTCTCTATTGATTATATCCATTCTATTTTCTAATTGATATTTTATGTACATTATTATAGGGGTGGCCTTCAGGCCTGAGCTGTTTTTGGCAACAGTTAGTAACATGTTTTACTGCATGTACATAGACACAATGGACAGGTGCTGTTTCATTGACAGGAATGGGAGAGGTTTGTGAACATGTTCTGTGACCTTTACAGTGACCAATACACAGGGAGGGGGAGGCTTCAACTACTGGTGTCACCTGTCGCTGCAGTGCTGTGCAGATCACTTTCCAGCAGTCTCTTCCTTATCATCAAAGACAGAACACGATAGCCCAGCTTAATTTTAAGCCTAGTGATGAGATAGAGAACTGCAAATCTACGTTGATGAGGATTGGCAAGGATTTTTCACAGGGACTTGAAGGGGGAAATTCAAAATACGTTATCGAAGTTTGACACGATAGACCAAAGAAAATGATAGTCATAGTGATGGCAAACATTCTTACTGTAGTAGTGTAATGGGATATTTGTAAGCTCTGACCCCCATCAAAAAACACCCTTTTAGTGCTAATTTTTAAAGGGATGTTCTGGTTTCAGGAAATAAAAAATCTTCCTTTTTGTATAACAAAAAATTCTCAAATTCTCAAATATATTTTGTGTATTGATTCTTAAAAAGAAACTCTAGTAAGATGTTTTTGTTTTCAAAGCAACTGGTACTATAAAGTTATATAGATTTGTAAATTACTTCTGTTTAAAAATCTCCTGTCTTCCAGTACTTATCAGCTGCTGTATGTCCTGCAGGAAGTGGTGTATTCTTTCCAGTCTGACACGGTGCTCTCTGCTGACACCTCTGTCCATGTCAGGAACTGTCCAGAGCAGTAGCAAATCTCCATAGAAAACCTCTTTTGCTCTGGACAGTTCCTGACATGGACAGAGGTGGCATCAGAGAGCACTGTATCAGACTGGAAAGAGTACACCACTTCCTGCAGGACATACAGCAGCTAATAAGTACTGGAGGATCGGAAATCTCAGTCTTTCCTTTATGACCTGTTCCCTGTTTATAGTCTGTTCCTGGCTTTGGCTTATACCTGTCAGATAAATCTCTCTGTGTAAACGCACCCTTAGGCTATGTTCACACAATGTATTTTTTCGTATTTCTACTGCCATTGTTGCTGATTGCAACAATGGCAGTTAATACTAAAAAATAAGTTTTATTGCTGTCTATGGGGTCCCGGCCGGAGCCTTTACACATAGAATACATTCCGGTCGGGACCCTTAGCGGCGCTGCAAACAACTGACACGTCAGTTTTTTGCGGCCGCTATTCATTGAATAGCGGCCGCAGAAAGCTCTGTCAGTGCACACTATGGAGCGAGCGGCTGCAAGCTTCATTGTGTGCTGTGGTGAGTTCTGATACGGGTGCGCGCTGATTCGACTCTGCGGGTCGAAAGATCATCTGGCCGGTACTGCAGTGCTGGTCGGGATGATCTTTTCAGAGATCGGCCGTTCCGTGACAGCGGCCGGTCTCTTACGCCATGTGAATATGGCCTAACACCTCATGCAGTCAGCTCTGCAATCTTCTAATTGAGTCTGCCACATGTCTGCCAGGTGAAGATCCCAGATCATCTATAAACACATCACCTCTGTAGTTATGTGTCCATATTACGGCCACAAGACCCAGACTGGCGGCTGCCATCCCATCTACAGCCTTACACCACAGCGTGTACAGTACATGGGAACACCTCCTAGGGCTATGTTCACACTCAGTATATTTTTTTGAGGCTCAAAAATTTCACAAGAAAAACAAGCCTCAAGCTTTTTTATGTATATTTGTTTATGGAAAGTTTTTTTTGAGCATTTTATGCAGATCAGATATATACTTCCAATCCTCGACACTTTTACGTGCCAAAAACTTCAACAACAAGCAAAATGGCCCATAACAAGCTGCGGACACTTCGTTTTACGGCCATAAAATGTGAACTCACATTGGGAAGAAAGACGCGCGTAAAATAAAAGTTTATTAGGCGTCAAATAGACATTTTACGCCTCGAAATACACTCGCAAAACTATGTGCGTACGTAGGCTGAGGAGCGGTGCACCCGTGAGTCCGTCACATGAAATCCACTGTCATCTATGAAGCCTATAGAGGGTTATGACATCATCTCATAGTGGTCACATGACATTTTATAGTATGGGCGTGTCTTCTGACTAGTTTCCCATAGCAACCAATCAGAGCGTGACTTTCATTTTCAAATCTGTACAGGCTTAACGTATTGGTTGCTATGACAACTGCACTGATGTTTACAGCAGGGTCACAGGGTGTAAGAGCAGGCTATAGGCTTATATGGAGGGTCTTTAGAATATAAAGACTACAGGGGTCTGCAGCTCTCTAGTTGTTTCAAAACTACAATTCCCATCAGGCTCAGGGAGAGTTGTAATTTTGCAACAGCTGGAAAGCCGCAGGTTACGTTTATATACATAAACAAACGGGAAGCCACGCCCAGGGCAGCAGGGGCGTGTCCTGGAGCGATGAGGCGCTCCACCACAAACACAGGTAGGCCCCGCCCTCTGACACTAGGGGGCGTGCTGTGATTTATATACACAATCTCCGCCGTCTCCATCCACTTCCATGCGGTGAGGCAGGAGCGTCCCCTCCCTCAGACACTAGGGGGCGGGCTGGGTAGCGCCGGTCCCGGAGCAGACGTCACGCCGTGCAGACTCCCGCAGCTGGGAGCTGGGATGCGCTGTCAGTGTGAGCGGAGGACGGAGGTGACGCATCCCGCGGACCGCACCGGGCACCGGCTATGTGAGTGATGGCGGAGGACGGGAGAGGACTGGCGGGAGAGGGGGCTGCTCCGGAGCCTGGGGGCATTGTGTACGGAGCGCCGTGTGAGGAGCGTGGGGGGGCGGCCTCTACCGTGAGACACGGAGCCGCTGCATCACTACCGGCGGCCGGGTGTTATATGGAGGGGACTGGGCTGTGGAATATATATATATATATGGAGGGGACTGTGCTGTGGAATATATATATATATGGAGGGGACTGTGCTGTGGAATATATATATATATGGAGGGGACTGGGCTGTGGAATATATATATATATGGAGGGGACTGTGCTGTGGAATATATATATATATATGGAGGGGACTGTGCTGTGGAATATATATATATATATGGAGGGGACTGGGCTGTGGAATATATATATATATGGAGGGGACTGGGCTGTGGAATATATATATATATGGAGGGGACTGGGCTGTGGAATATATATATATATATATATGGAGGGGACTGTGCTGTGGAATATATATAATATATATGGAGGGGACTGGGCTGTGGAATATATATAATATATATGGAGGGGACTGGGCTGTGGAATATATATAATATATATGGAGGGGACTGGGCTGTGGAATATATATAATATATATGGAGGGGACTGGGCTGTGGAATATATATAATATATATGGAGGGGACTGTGCTGTGGAATATATATAATATATATGGAGGGGACTGTGCTGTGGAATATATATAATATATATGGAGGGGACTGTGCTGTGGAATATATATAATATATATGGAGGGGACTGTGCTGTGGAATATATATATATGGAGGGGACTGTGCTGTGGAATATATATAATATATATGGAGGGGACTGGGCTGTGGAATATATATAATATATATGGAGGGGACTGGGCTGTGGAATATATATAATATATATGGAGGGGACTGGGCTGTGGAATATATATAATATATATGGAGGGGACTGGGCTGTGGAATATATATAATATATATGGAGGGGACTGGGCTGTGGAATATATATAATATATATGGAGGGGACTGGGCTGTGGAATATATATAATATATATGGAGGGGACTGGGCTGTGGAATATATATAATATATATGGAGGGGACTGGGCTGTGGAATATATATAATATATATGGAGGGGACTGGGCTGTGGAATATATATGGAGGGGACTGGGCTGTGGAATATATATTAGACATGTCACTGGAGAAGTGTTCGAGGGGATGTACATCTCACCTAGGTTATTACGTAGTGTGAGATGGTGAGTCCAGGAGGGATCTGTTGCTCAGCAGTGTTATGCTGCTGAGGCTAGGTTCACACTGCGTTTTCAGCATCCGTTTAACGCATCCGTTTTTAGCAAAAAACGCATGAAAAACGGATTGCAAAAAACATGCATCCGTTTTTCCATTGACTTCCATTATAAAAAAAAAAACCGGATCCGTTTTTTTTGGCGAACCAAAACGGACCAAAAAACGTTGCTGACCCTATTTTTCTGGACGTAAAAAAAAAACGGATCCGTTAAACGGATGCTGAAAACGCAGTGTGAACCTAGCCTGAGCTATTATTTATTGTTGCCGGGCCTGGATTTACATGGAATGGCAGGTAGGTTTGGTAGTGGGACTTGTCATTTCCTCCTCCCCCGATCCAGTTCGGGTTTTGGGATCAGGTGAGCTCTGACCCTAATCAGCCTGAGAGAGTATTGGTACTTTTACACGGAGCGATAATTCGCCCGATCGCACGATTTACGATTTTGAATAAACAATGTTTTTTTTTATAACGATCAGCGTTTAGACGGAACCATACATCGTACGGAAAAATCGTTTTGCGATCGTTTAAGCCTATCTCACACATAGGTGAAATCGTTGAAACACTGTTTACACTGAACGATCTGCAAATTTTTTGCGAATGATGATTTAAGAACATGTTGAAAGATCAAAATGAACGATTTATCGCTCGTCATTTGATCGTTCGCTGCGTTTACACGTACGATTATCGTTCGAATTCGACCGTTATCGTGCAAAAACGAACGATCAATTGTTCCGTGTAAAAGGACCATAAGGGCTTTTTTACACAGAAAGATTATCTGCCAAAGATTTGAAGCCAAAACAAGGAACAGACTATAAACAGAGACCAGGTCATAAAGAAAAGCCTGAGATTTCTCCTCTTTTCAAATCCAGTCCTGGCTTTGGCTTCAAATCTTTGGCAGATAATCTGTCAGATAATCTTTCTGTGTAAAAGGGCCCTAAAAGCTGTCACAGTGTGCAGGTGGTCGCTCTCAGCCAGGAGTGATCAGCCTGGGTGTGCTAATACACAGCCTGCGGTATCCAGGTGAAAGACGCTGTGTTATATAGTGTCAGATAGGTGAGAGAACCTTGAGGCAAGACCCTTTTGTTTGTTTTTGTTTCTTAAAAGCACGGTGCTGCTGTATTTCTGTTTGCTGGACGGTTTATGCTGCAAATAAATGCCAAGCTGATCTTTTATAAAGCCAAGTCTGCTGTGAACTGTGTCCAAACACACCCTCCCCCGGGAAGATCCCTAATATATATATATATATATATATACACACACACACAGCATAGTCCCCTAAGGCTATGTGGAAAACATGGACATAGTCGTTGGCTGTATCCATGTTTTCCAGACAACCTTCGAGCTTTATCCAACTTCAGCAGCCCAAGGTAATCAAATACCGAACGTTCGGATTGACCCGAACCCGGTTCGCTCATCTCTAATATATATATATAATATGTATACACGAAGGGGACTGTGCTGGGATGATTATTGGCAACTCTGTCAGTACAACTTCTCTGGTGTCTCCAGCTACTACAGATTGAGTATATAACCGGTCTGTATGTATTACATATATAGTACAGTGTATATATAACCGGTCTGTATGTATTACATATATAGTACAGTGTATATATAACCGGTCTGTGTGTATTATATATATAGTACAGTGTATATATAACCGGTCTGTGTGTATTATATATATAGTACAGTGTATATATAACCGGTCTGTGTGTATTATATATAGTACAGTGTATATATAACCGGTCTGTGTGTATTACATATAGTACAGTGTATATATAACCGGTCTGTGTGTATTATATATAGTACAGTGTATACATAACCGGTCTGTGTGTATTACATATAGTACAGTGTGTATATATAACCGGTCTGTGTGTATATATATAGTACAGTGTATATATAACCGGTTTGTGTATTACATATAGTACAGTGTATATATAACCGGTCTGTGTGTATTATATATAGTACAGTGTATATATAACCGGTCTGTGTGTATTACATATAGTACAGTGTATATATAACCGGTCTGTGTGTATTATATATAGTACAGTGTATACATAACCGGTCTGTGTGTATTACATATAGTACAGTGTGTATATATAACCGGTCTGTGTGTATTATATATAGTACAGTGTATATATAACCGGTCTGTGTATTACATATAGTACAGTGTGTGTATATATAACTGGTCTGTGTGTATTACATATAGTACAGTGTGTATTATATATAGTACAGTGTATATAGAACACGCTCTTTGCATGTATAGATAGCACAGTATATATAGAACACGCTCTTTGCATGTATAGATAGCACAGTATATATAAAACTTGTCTGTATATATAGAGTGCTCAGTGTGTGTATATATCACCAGTCTGTGTATATATAGAGCGCTCAGTGTGTGTAGATATATATCACCAGTCTGTATATATGTATAGAGCGCTCAGTGTGTGTATATATCACCAGTGTGTGTGTATATATAGAGCGCTCAGTGTGTATATATATTAGGATATGGCGTTGTGGTCCGACCCCTGGGACCCTCTGGCACATAGTCTCAGTAATGTGCCACTCTCCATTGCTGTGGAAGTTGTCCGGAGGTTGCAGTGTATATGGATGTAACGTAGAGATGTAGCAGAGCTGAGTTACCTGTGTACTACTTGTCTCTCCTTACTACATGTACCTGCAGTCCTATGTAAGAAGTAATGTAACATACTGGGGCATAATTAGTGATGTTGTTGGATACGTCACTATCACCTCAGAGACTCGCTCTACACCCAGGAGAGAGGGGTTTCCTATACATTGTGGTCGGACTGAACTTGATTATTTTTAATGCACAAAACTGTTGTCATTGGGTTTATAGCCGTGCCCCATTGTGACCCACAGAGCAGGCTCAGCTCTGCTACACGGCTAGAAGTCCAGTAATAATCCAGCTCTGCTACACGGCTAGGAGTCCAGTAATAATTCAGCTCAGTGTCGGCAGCCTATCCTGATGTGTGTGTGTGTGTGTATATATACATTGTGTCAGCGGATGCCGCAGAGCTGGTGGACGGGGCGAGGATCAGGGTGTGGGCCCCGGGAATGGATTCTGTAACCCGCCTTTTGTGCACAGAGAATGAATTGGTGTGATGGTGCCAGTCGGTGATCTATACATCCGATTCACCGCTGAGCTCCATGATATGTGCACAACTTATACTGAGGTAATATGTGCACAACTTATACTGAGGTCATTTGCCATCTGTACAACCTGACAGGACTGAGACCCTCTGGATCACAGGTGTCAAACTGCGGCCCTCCGGCTGTTATAAAACTACAACTCCCATCATGCCTGGACATGGCTTAGGCTTTCCAGGCATTGTGTGAACTGTGGTTTTATAGGAGATGGCAGGCAGCAGGTTCCCGGCTCTACATGGTAATATGGCTTCTCTCATCCTTTCTAATAGTCTAGAACAGGGATATCAGACTCTGGGCCTCCAGCTGTTATACAACTACAACTCCCATCATGCCTGAATAGCCAAACCTTTGGAGTTGTAGTTTCGCAGTAGCAGGAGAGTTTGACATCCCTGTTCTTGTTCTTTGATTAAGCAATTGTAACACTTCTCAGCTGAGAGCAGGACTAGCTATGTACAATGTATCAGTCTGGAGTCCAGGCTGTAGAGCTCACAGAGCATTGTCTAGACTGGATACAGTTGTATCACTTCTCAGCTGAGAGCAGGACTAGCTATGTACAATGTATCAGTCTGGAGTCCAGGCTGTAGAGCTCACAGAGCATTGTCTAGACTGGATACAATTGTATCCCTTCTCAGCTGAGAGCAGGACTAGCTATGTACAATGTATCAGTCTGGAGTCCAGGCTGTAGAGCTCACAGAGCATTGTCTAGACTGGATACAATTGTATCACTTCTCAGCTGAGAGCAGGACTAGCTATGTACAATGTATCAGTCTGGAGTCCAGGCTGTAGAGCTCACAGAGCATTGTCTAGCCTGGATACAATTGTAACACTTCTCAGCTGAGAACAGGACTAGCTATGTACAATGTATCAGTCTGGGGTCCAGGCTGTAGAGCTCACAGAGCATTGTCTAGACTGGATACAGTTGTTTCCTATGTAGAGGTTTGGTCTGTGTTCTCACCTGTACAGTAACTTATGATTAGAGTACCCCTTGTTATATTGGCAGTATATAGGGTTTTGTACCTGTTCTTCTCTCTATCAGTGGATAAGCTTTGCATTCGGTCTATTTTCCAGCATATACATTTTTGTTGTCATTTTGCGGGTTACAGACAGACTAAGGGTCCTATTCCACGGGCTGAGCAGGGCCTGATCAACGATGTAAGCGAGCGCTGATCTCCTTTACTGGGCCTATTCCACGGCCCGACAATCGTTACCGATGTCCTTGCAGCCCTTGTGTCATACATTGCCTGTCCAGACGCAGGTCTTCTCCTTCTCCCGGGGTCCCACGCAGCAGCATCAGCTTTGGAGCGGCCTGACTGAACTGACAGAACGCTCAGCCAATCACTGGCCGCGGCGATCCTGGCCAGTGATCGGCTGAGCATTCTGTCAGTTCAGACAGGCCGCTCCGAAGCTGATGCTGCCGCGCAGGACCGGGAGACGAAGACCTGCGCCTGCACAGGTAATGTATGATGTTTGTGAAATCGTCGGTAGCAATGTGCGAATGGCGACTGATTTTAGGTTTGAACCTAAATGAACGATCAGCTGATGACACAACCATCGGCTTCTCGTTCTTTCTATTCTATGGAGTGATAATCGGCCAAATCGCGTTGATTCGGCCGGTTATCGCTCCGTGGAAAAGGCCCCAAAGCCGAGTCTTTCCTACTGTTTGTGCCAAGATGTCCACGTGCAGTATAATACACTAGTATATACCTAAACACAGGCAGCTTTATCCATGGGAATGGAGTCTTCCTGCCTCTCAATGTATTTCCCCCTATATCATGGTGTATACTAGGGATGGGGAACCCTCCAGCTGTGGCAAAACTACAATTCCCATCGGGCCTTGGTCCAGTAATGATGGGAATTTGTAGTTTTGGTGGACTGCAGATTCCCCATCCCTGATGTATAGAAAGCTCAGCCACAGACATGATGGAAACGTCTAATCTAATAATTTCTGGTGGATCCAGACTCTCGGATGTGTTTATGACAGTGTATTCCTGTAATTCCGCGCCCTCCGTGCCAATGTAGCAGAGTGGAATTTGTTAGGCTGCTTACAGTAACACTCCTTTAACCCTGTGCTGCCGGGTTATTACATCCCCCAGGTCACTGGATTATAGGATATATAGCTTGGTTCTCTTCTCCATTGTGTGCTGGATTATGTGATTGTCTCTATGCTGGGTATACAGGATAACACTCTATGTATTATTTCGGCTGTGTAAATCCTTCACAGATTGGGGCCGTGTAGCCCTAGACTTCGGGATTAACCCCATCATTCACTTTCTACATATAATCCAGTCTGGTATATCTCTTACTTACTGTATCTGAGGATGGAGCGGGGACTTAAATCATTTCCTCCCCCTTTTTAATTTTATTTTATAGTTTTTGTTCTTTTCCATCCCGTTTCCTGGAGGATCCCTACATTTACCCTAAATCTGGATAACCTCCTCCTTTCTATTATCGTATTTTCCTAATTTTGCTCTCATGCATTGAGATGATCAGAGCCGAGGTAAAAGGTAGAGCCTGCCTTTAGATGGGGTATTACTGTGCAGAACAACAGTGCTCTGTGTGCAGCTGTGTGTGTAGGGGGGGTATCCTGTTAGGGCCCTATTACACGGGACGATTATTGTGCAAAAATCGTTATATTATTAGAATTTAAATGATAATCGTTCTGTGTAATTGCAGACAGCGATCGATAAATCGTTTGTCGTTGATTTAGATCTGAACCTAAAATTATCGCTAATCGTTCGCTGTAATTCCACATTCGTTCGCTCAAGTCCCGCATTTGTTTACTAATCGTTCAGAGTAATTGCACATTGTTCATTGTTTTGCTGGGATCTGAAGGAGTAATAGTAACAGTGGTAGTAATGATCGTAACTAAGGACCATCGTTCTGTGTAATATGGTGAACGATTTCAGGTTAACGATGAACAATCTCCTTTGCGATCGTTTATCATTAGTCGTTAATCGTTTAAAATCGCTCCGTGTAATAGGACCCTTACTCCACCTATTATACATCCAGCAGGTAGAGGCCTCAAGTGATGCTTCAGATTGACTGGATCAGTGAAACGCTTTGAGGGTAGCTTCACACGTACCCGATCCGCAGCGGATTTAACGCTGCAAGTTGCGGATTGATGTAGTGTGAAGGTCTATGGAGGTTACATATTCGCTGTGGAATTTTCATTCCACTGCGGATATGTAAGCCGGCCCCTTTTAACCCCCGCAGCCCCCAGCCCGGAGCATATATTACCTGCTAGGCGTCGCAGCTGTGTGTGAGGCTCCCTACTCCCGTCGGTCCCCATCAGCCAATCAGTGCTGCCGTGGGGTCGAGCAGGTAATGGATGCTGCGGGATGCAGGGGTTAAAGGGGCCGGGTCGCTTACTGGCAGCGGAATGAAAATTTTGCTGCAAACTCGCAGTGTGAAATCCCCTGTGGGTCCGGTATGTGTGAAGCTACCCTAAAGACTTTGTATAAGTGCCCATACACCTTCACTAGCTGGCATTATTAGATATATATTATAAGATATTTACCCCCTCCCCCATAGACCTGAACCATCATGAGGTCTTAATAGGGGGTAAGCCGCTGCCAGACACCTCTGACTATGATTAGAGATGAGCGAACCGGGTTCGGGTTTGAGTCCATCCGAACCCGAACGTTCGGTATTTGATTAGCGGTGGCTGCTGAACTTGGATAAAGCTCTAAGGTTGTCTGGAAAACATGGATACAGCCAATGACTATATCCACGTTTTCTACATAGCCTTAGGGCTTTATCCAACTTCAGCAGCCACCGCTAATCAAATGCATAAAGTTCGGGTTCGGATAGACTCGAGCATGCTCCAGGTTCGCTCATCTCTAACTATGATTTATCTCCCTGAAAACAAAAGCATCAGGTAGTAGTGTTGAGCAGATCTGTCAAAATGTTTGGGTTCAGCAATGTTCTCTGATCTTGAACGCTCGGTGTTTGATTCCCAATGGCTGCAGAAGTTTGATGCCGCCCAAGAACCAGAAAACATCAATACAGCATATGTTCCCACAATGTATCTCTTTTTGACCAGAACGGCTTTTGTTACCGATTTAAAAGAGTGGCCGTTTTTGTCGTAAAAAAAATAATTAAAATAGTGGCCGTTCTTGGGGCTGTCTTGCGGCCGTCGTGTGAGAATGAATGCTTAAATGAGTCTCAGTCACACCCATACGGCGGCTGGATTGCAGTGATTTTAAAATGAGGTTTATCCGGCCAATAATGCAGTATTGGCTGGATAAACATGTAAAACTGAGGCTGTTCTTTGTACATAGCGTGAACATGGTCTATGGCTGAGGTCATGTTTTCTATGTCTCCCTATGGCGGCATCCAACTTCTGCAACTGTGGCCGAAGAATACTATATTGTACAGTCAGCCAGTCCCACCATAACCTGCAGAGTCTGAGAACCTTTCACTAAAGTGTTTGGGGACCATAATATATAAACAATTGTATCACTTCTCAGCTCAGAGCAGTACTAGCTGTGTACAATGTATCAGTCTGGGGTCCAGGCTGTAGAGCTCACAGAGCATTGTCTAGACTGGATACAATTGTATCACTTCTCAGCTGAGAGCAGGACTAGCTATGTACAATGTATCAGTCTGGAGTCCAGGCTGTAGAGCTCACAGAGCATTGTCTAGACCAGTGTTTCTCAACCTTTTCAGGCCAAGTACCCCCATGCGACAAGATGCTCCAGCCGAGTACCCCCAACGATGCCATCCATTAATAACATTGCCCAGGGTAGATTTACATGTATGTTTCACAGCAAAATCCACTGCGATACTCTGTACTGTTATGGCCTATGGCTCTGCATTCTCACAGAGGATTTTCTATCTGCTGCGAGAATGTAGCCGCTGCCTATTTACCTAATTAGCTGCCGGCCCTTAACAGATCATACTTACCTCCCTGTACTCCCACCTGCTTCTCTGGCTCCCAGCTCACTGACAGCCCGCTCATCCAATCAGTGGCTACGGTGGGACTGTGCACTGATTGGCTGAGCAGGCTGTCAGTAAACCGGGTGCCAGAGAAGCAGGTGGGATATATCCCACAGAGATGGATATGTCCCCCTGGAGCCAGATACTTCCCCCCATGTAGTCAAGAGGCCTTCTTCTATGTAGCCAGATATCTCCCCCATGTAGTCAGATACCTCCGCCATGTGGTCAAGAGGCCTTCTTCTATGTAGCCAGATATCTCTCCTATGTAGCCAGATACCCCTTATATGTAGCAAGATATCTCCCCATGTAGCCGGATACCTCCTCATGTAGTCAGATACCTCCCCCCATGTAGCCAGATATCTCCCCTATGTAGCCAGATACCCCTTATATGTAGACAGATACCTCCCACCATGTAGTCAGATACCTCCCCCATGTAGCCAAATACTTCCTCCCATGTAGTCAGATACCTCCCCCATGTAGTCAGATACCTCTCTCCCATGTAGCCAGATACCTCTCTCCCATGTAGCCAGATACCTCTCCCCCATGTAGCCAGATACCTCTCCCCCATGTAGCCAGATACCTCTCCCCCATGTAGCCAGATACCTCTCCCCCATGTAGCCAGATACCTCTCCCCCATGTAGCCAGATACCTCTCCCCCATGTAGCCAGATACCTCTCCCCCATGTAGCCAGATACCTCTCCCCCATGTAGCCAGATACCTCTCCCCCATGTAGCCAGATACCTCTCCCCCATGTAGCCAGATACCTCTCCCCCATGTAGCCAGATACCTCTCCCCCATGTAGCCAGATACCTCTCCCCCATGTAGCCAGATACCTCTCCCCCATGTAGCCAGATATCTCCCCCATGTAGTCAGATATCTCCCCCATGTAGTCAGATATCTCCCCCATGTAGTCAGATATCTCCCCCATGTAGTCAGATATCTCCCCCATGTAGTCAGATATCTCCCCCATGTAGTCAGATATCTCCCCCATGTAGTCAGATATCTCCCCCATGTAGTCAGATATCTCCCCCATGTAGTCAGATATCTCCCCCATGTAGTCAGATATCTCCCCCATGTAGTCAGATATCTCCCCCATGTAGTCAGATATCTCCCCCATGTAGTCAGATATCTCCCCCATGTAGTCAGATATCTCCCCCATGTAGTCAGATATCTCCCCCATGTAGTCAGATATCTCCCCCATGTAGTCAGATATCTCCCCCATGTAGTCAGATATCTCCCCCATGTAGTCAGATATCTCCCCCATGTAGTCGGATATCTCCCCCATGTAGTCGGATATCTCCCCCATGTAGTCGGATATCTCCCCCATGTAGTCGGATATCTCCCCCATGTAGTCGGATATCTCCCCCATGTAGTCGGATATCTCCCCCATGTAGTCGGATATCTCCCCCATGTAGTCGGATATCTCCCCCATGTAGTCGGATATCTCCCCCATGTAGTCAGATATCTCCCCCATGTAGTCAGACATCTCCCCCATGTAGTCAGATATCTCCCCATGTAGTCAGATACCTCCCCCTATGTAGTCAGATACCTCCCCCATCTAGCCAGATACCTACCCCCTTGCAGCCAGACATCTCCCCATGTAGTTAATATACCTCCTTCTATAGCCAGATACCTCCCCATGTAGCCATATATCACTTTTCATTTTCCTCTCCATCTGGCCCAGACCACCATGATGATTTCTTGCAGCTACAATTTACCTCTTGCCAGAGAACCTGCCAAACATCTTAGGCGTCACAGTTTTCCTTTAACTTCCCTCCCTTTTTCCTACCTATAGGCTCCCATACAGTAATAATTTCGCTGTTTGGTGTAATGCGCTGTAAAGTGAGTAGGTGTGTGGGTTGTCCCCGTATTTAGGATCCCTCATTTAAAAATATTTCCTTCTATGACCCCCCCATATAGTAATAATGCCTCCTGCCCTGTCCCCATAGTAATGCCCACCATTCTACTCCCTCCCCCTCCTGCCCCAACAAACAACAAAAAAAATTCATACTCACGTTATCCGCCCATGGAGGGGATCTTCCTCTCTTCTCCAGCCTCTGAGCCACAAGGAGATTAAGGGGAGAGTAAGGTCTGAGGGGGAAAAGAAGGAAAGAGGAGGATAGAGGAGGTGAAGAGGGAGAGGAAGAGAGAGAAGGTGAAGGGGGAGAGGAAGAGAGAGGAGGTGAAGAAGGGAGAGGAAGAGAGGAGGTGAAGGGGGGAGAGGAAGACAGGGGAGAGAGGAGGTGATGGGGGAGAGGAAGACAGGGAAGAGAGTAGGTGAAGAAAGGAGAGGAAGACAGGGGAGAGAGGAGGAAAGGAGGAGAGTGGTGATGGGGGTGAGAGAAGGTGATGAGGGGTGAGAGGAGGTGGAGGGGGTACAGAGGAGATGATGGGGGTAGGGAGGAGATGATGGTGGTAGAGAGGAGGAGTCAACTATTAGCACACACCTGTTAGCATCATGTGATGTTTTTCTCCTCCCTTTTGGGGGGCGTATCCCTTGTAACATACTGGTCATATCCTCTTATAAAAGCTTGTAATATTCAGTATAAATTTGCCATGATGAAGGGACCAGTGTCCTGAAACGTGTCGGAGTGTTTTCTATTGTTATGTTTGGATTTTAAGAGGATTTCTAATAAAGACTTTACATTTTACTTGGAGCTGTGGACTTCCACTTTTTACGTAGAGAGGTGATGATGGGGGTAGAGAGGAGGTGGAGGGGGTAGAGAGGAGGTGGAGGGGGTAGAGAGGAGGTGGAGGGGGTAGAGAGGAGGTGGAGGGGGTAGAGAGGAGGTGGAGGGGGTAGAGAGGAGGTGGAGGGGGAGAGAGGAGGTGGAGGGGGGAGAGAGGTGATGATGGGGGTAGACAGGAGGTGGAGGGGGTACAGAGGTGATGATCGGGTTAGAGAGGAGGTGGAGGGGGTACAGAGCTGATGATGGGGGAAGAGAGGTGATGATGGGGGTAGAGAGGAAGTGGAGGGGGGAGAGAGGTGATGATGGGGGTGGAGAGGTGATGATGGGGGTACAGAGGAGGTGGAGGGGGGAGAGAGGTGATGATGGGGGTACAGAGGTGATGATGGGGGTAGAGAGGAGGTGGAGGGGGAGAGAGAGGAGGTGGAGGGGGGAGAGAGGTGATGGGGGTAGAGAGGAGGTGGAGGGGGGAGAGAGGTGATGATGGGGGTACAGAGGTGATGATGGGCGTAGAGAGGTGATGATGGGGGTAGAGAGGAGGTGGAGGGGGGAGAGAGCTGATGATGGGGGTACAGAGGTGATGATGGGCGTAGAGAGGTGATGATGGGGGTAGAGAGGAGGTGGAGGGGGGGAGAGAGCTGATGATGGGGGTACAGAGGTGATGATGGGCGTAGAGGTGATGATGGGGGTGGAGAGGAGGTGGAGGGGGGAGAGAGCTGATGATGGGGGTAGAGAGGAGGTGGAGGGGGGAGAGAGCTGATGATGGGGGTACAGAGGTGATGATGGGCGTAGAGAGGTGATGATGGGGGTAGAGAGGAGGTGGAGGGGGGAGAGAGGTGATGATCGGGGTACAGAGGAGGTGGAGGGGGGAGAGAGGTGATGATGGGGGGTACAGAGGAGGTGGAGGGGGGAGAGGTGATGATGGTGGTACAGAGGAGGTGGAGGGGGGGGGAGAGGTGATGATGGGGGTAGAGAGGAGGTGGAGGGGGGAGAGAGGTGATGATGGGGGTAGAGAGGAGGTGGAGGGGGGAGAGAGGTGATGATGGGGGTAGAGAGGAGGTGGAGGGGGGAGAGAGGTGATGATGGGGGTAGAGAGGAGGTGGAGGGGGGAGAGAGGTGATGATGGGGGTACAGAGGTGATGATGGGGGTAGAGAGGAGGTGGAGGGGGGAGAGAGGTGATGATGGGGGTAGAGAGGAGGTGGAGGGGGGAGAGAGGTGATGATGGGGGTACAGAGGTGATGATGGGGGTAGAGAGGAGGTGGAGGGGGGAGAGAGGTGATGATGGGGGTACAGAGGTGATGATGGGGGTAGAGAGGAGGTGGAGGGGGGAGAGAGGTGATGATGGGGGTACAGAGGTGATGATGGGGGTAGAGGGGAGGTGGAGGGGGGAGAGAGGTGATGATGGGGGTACAGAGGTGATGATGGGGGTAGAGAGGAGGTGGAGGGGGGAGAGGGCTGATGATGGGGGTACAGAGGTGATGATGGGCGTAGAGAGGTGATGATGGGGGTAGAGAGGAGGTGGAGGGGGGAGAGAGGTGATGATGGGGGTAGAGAGGAGGTGGAGGGGGGAGAGAGCTGATGATGGGGGTACAGAGGTGATGATGGGCGTAGAGAGGTGATGATGGGGGTAGAGAGGAGGTGGAGGGGGGAGAGAGCTGATGATGGGGGTAGAGAGGAGGTGGAGGGGGGAGAGAGGTGATGATGGGGGTAGAGAGGAGGTAGAGGGGGGAGAGAGGTGATGATGGGGGGATTCGTCCCCAGGCTTCCGCATATCCTCCTGGAGCCCCCGGCTGGACGCTGCAACCCGATCCGGGAGCCGCGGGGGAAGAGCGTGAGGCTGCCTGGGGACGAATCCCGAACAGGCTGCCTGAGGTGACCCGGCGGAGAGGAGATGCGGCGGCAGGCTGTTGTCCACGCAGGCGGCCGGACCAGCAGGGCCTCAGAGACAGTGAGTTGAGAGGCTGCTGGTTTGTGACCTCGGACTTCATCCTTCCCCCAGCAGCCTCACCATGTCCTGTACCCCACAGAAAGCTGGTAAGGTTGCTGCTGGGGGAAGGATGTGAGACAAGCGGCGGGGATAGGTGCCAGGACACTGCTGGGTGATAGCAGTGTCCCGGCACCCAAAATATTTTCTCCCCCCACCTCCCGGCGTACCCCCTCAGCCTGCGGCGCGTACCTCCTGGGGTACGCGTACCGCAGGTTGAGAAACACTGGTCTAGACTGGATACAATTGTATCAATTCTCAGCTGAGAGCAGGACTAGCTATGTACAATGTATCAGTCTGGGGTCCAGGCTGTAGAGCTCACAGAGCATTGTCTAGACTGGATACAATTGTATGACTTCTCAGCTGAGAACAGGACTAGCTATGTACAATGTATCAGTCTGGAGTCCAGGCTGTAGAGCTCACAGAGCATTGTCTAGACTGCATACAACTGTATCACTTCTCAGCTGAGAGCAGGACTAGCTATGTACAATGTATCAGTCTGGGGTCCAGGCTGTAGAGCTCACAGAGCATTGTCTCTGTGGTGTGTGCTGCGTTTTTTTCCTCTTAGTAAAGGACAATCGATGGTTAAAGCGATAAAATGTTACTCGGCACATGATTTATATTAACCAGTAAGTATTTGTGCCTCTCCACCTATATAAATCTGTAACTTTCATGAGTTACTGACTAATCCTCTTTGTGTAATGAATGTGGCCAGTAAGTGGCTGTGGTGTAGCCGGAGGGCTGGGGGCCTCTGTTACACCTCCTGTCGCAGGCACAGTGTAGCGGGTCATTTCTTATTACATTTCTCAATGTCATTGTTAGTAGTGAAACTGCAGATGTAAGTAGAGGAGATCATAATAAATCTTTTCTAAGGGAGGCTGCGGATTAATAAAACATGGCTGCTTTCTTGCATAAACAGCGCCACACCTGTCCATAGGCTGTTTCTGGAATTGTAGCGTCTAAATGAATGGGCCCCCCTGACCTGTATAAGGTGAAAGGCCTTATATCCGCACTGTTGGCACGTCTCTGTATCTTCACCCTCATTGTATAATTTCATATCCGCTTCTCGGTGTGTTTAGGGAAGAGCTTTTCCTTCTTCCTGTTAGCACAGATATTAGACTCGGCCGGGCGCTGCCCATAACGTTGGCATCGGTGCGGCTTATTAGCATTACTGCTGCCATGTTTACAGATTCCAAAAATGCCCTGGGCCCTCCCGATGCCGTTACATCACCTTCGAGGGCTCTCATTCCTTACACCAAGCAGTTTGACATGGTTTTAAGTGTATACAAGTGCTTGGATGTTTGCATGATGACCGTGTCCTTATAGAAATTGTGAGAATTTTCCCATGAAAAGTATGTGGGAAATTGGTACCTGCTGCACTATAAGCTGTGTTCAGTGTATCAGTCTGAACTAATATATAATTTATTTTATTTTTTTTCCCGTGCACAGCTCTCTTGCAGGCCTATGTGTCTCCATAGTAACAGACAGCAAACAAACCCTGTTTAGTCTGATCCTGCAGTCACAGTATAGTCCCTACCATCCCCACCCTTCTGGATATATTTCCCCATGTCAGGAACTGTCCAGAGCAGGAGAAATTTTCTATGGGGATTTGCTACAGCTCTGGACAGTTCCTGACATGGACAGAGGTGGCAGCAGAGAGCACTGTGTCAGAATAGTAAGAATATACCAATTCCTGTAGAACATGCAGCAGCTGATAAGTACTGGAACACTGGAGATTTTTTTTTAATACATGTAAACTACAAATTTGTATAACTTTCTGACACCAGTTATTTTGAAAGAACTTTTCACTGGAGTTCCCCTTTAAGGTGTCTGGATGCAGCTTCCTCCCCTTTTAGAACAGATGCGTGCCCAGCTAAGCTGAGCGTGTCAGTGTATAGGGAGGGGCGGGTGAGGAATGATCACTTTTTAGCTGACCAGGCGTTTAGTTGATTCCTATGTGTTGATGTGGGTTGGGGAGAGGATACTAGACGGATATGTGAAGTGTACAGCTTGGCCTAAGCCGAGAATAGCCGGGGAGATATATATCAGTATATCCCTAATATGTTTATGACTGCTGTATATTCATTGTCTGCAGTATACAGCTCTCCGGTTATGACCATTGATCCTGCTCTTTCCCCGCTCAGCAATGATCACACTCCTGCTCTGTACATGGCTCGGTCAGCGTCGCTGGATTTGCTGAGTGTTCCAGAAATTTGCTTTCCATTGTTCCTCTGTCCTGTATATTGTGTCCCTGTGATGATTTAGAGATTGGGGGGTGATATGTAGGCTCTAGCTTATGTCCAGCTATGGATAATAGTACATTATTATTGTCGTTTTTATTTGCACCTTTGAAGTTCACAGAACCCCTTTTTAGCACTGGCTGGGCATGATGGGAATTGTAGTTGTGCGAGAGCTGGAGGGCCGCAGGTTTCCCATCTCTAAACTAGGTGATCATAACAAATAGCGGGCAGTTAAGTCATGTTGCAATGCGATCGCCAGAGACAGGTAAGTATGACTCCATGACTGCTATATGTAGCCTGTAGACAGTATGACATAGCTATACACATATAAATGTAACCTAAAATAGTGCCAACTAATTGTCCTGCAAAAAACGAGCCCTAGTGAGTATATAAAATATAGTTAAAACATATAAAAATGTTATAGCTCTCAGAACAATAACATTCATTGTGTCTGTAGGATGACTAGGAAATGTAAGGTTGTGGGTGGTCACATGCCTGTATACCCCTCATTGTTAAAGGGGTTATTCAGTGCTACAAAAACATGGCCACTTTTCCCCCTCTCTTGTCTCCAGTTCAGGTGCGGTTTGCAATTAAGCTCCATTTACTTCAACGGAACTGAGTTTCAAAACCCCACCCAATCTGGAGACAACAGTGGGGGGAAAGTGGCCATGTTTTTGTAGCGCTGGAAAACCCCTTTTTAATTAGAAAAATAAAAACTACATCTTACCCCCTGAAAGCTAGGTCTCACCCAGATTTGTCAGCAGAGAAATCTACATGTTTATATCTGATTACTACAACAATAAAAATCTAAAAATTGCAACTTCATTCCCCCCCCCCCCCAAAAAAAAATTAAATTAAAAAAAAAATTATATATATTTTTATATATATATATATATATATAATATATAATTTTTTATATATATATATATATATTTTTTTTTATATATATATATATATATATATATATATATATATATATATATATGTGTGTGTGTGTATATATATATATATATATATATATATATATATATATATATATATATATTAGTGTGTGTGTGTACAATGTATGAGGGAAGGGTTTGGATTTTCCAAATGTGGAGATGAAACCTGCTTTCGCCTCAATCGGTTAAATATAGATCATAGCCGTCATCACATCCTATAGAAGACGTCATCCAGATGACTCAGGGATTTGCCCCCTCTTGTTGCCCTTGCGTTCATGACTTTTCCCACCAGTCCAGGGATGTAACAACCTGTGTGGATGCAGCAATGTCCGTCACGTTGTTGTTTTCCTAGTAAAATGATCCCGGTCCCGATAAGTGGCCTTTCCCTCCCCTGTAGTTTATTCGAGGTGACATTTGTCACCCCTTTCCAGGAATAGCTTCTGTCTATGAAGAACATTAGATAACGTCAGTGACAAGCTGAGTGCTAACACATGGCCGTTGCTGGACGGACCCCCTACTAAATATAGGCCGTGATGAAATCCAGGCGTCCATCCATAACCCGTACCTGATCCTCCTCATCACATCCAGAGCCATTTCTTACTTCTCCAGCATAAATCTCTATCAGTCTCTCCCTTTGTTTGGTGGGAAAAACCCGCCGGGACCGAGCGTCTAGTCTAGATGATAATGATATTTTGTCTCTCCTGCTTTTCCCTTCTGTTTCGTCCTGCTGAGTCCCTTGAGTTTCCATCTTTGCACTGAGATCCGCACCCTCTGTGACAGGAGAGTGAGGATAGTCTGCAGGTTTTCCTATGGATATTAATAACCTCTCTATGTATAATAAAATGTGTTATCCTCCTCTTCCTTAAAGGGGTACTCCAAAGGGGAAAAATTCAAATCAACTGGTGTCAAAGTTAGAAAAATTTTTAATTTACTGATTAAAAATCTCCAGTCTTCCAGTACTTATCAGGTGCTGTATGTCCTGCAGGAAGTAATGTATTCTTTTCAGTCTGACACGGTGCTTTCTGCTGCCACCTCTGTCCATGTCAGGAACTGTCCAGAGCAGGAGAGGTTTTCTATAGGGATTTGCTACTGCTCTGGACAGTTCCTGACATGGACAGAGGTGGCAGCAGAGAGCATTGTGTCAGACTTGAAAGAATACACTACTTTCTGAAGGACATATAGCAGTTGGTAGGTACTGTAAGACTGGAGAATTAAAAAAAAAAAAAAGGAAATTACAAATCTATATAACTTGCTGGTACCCCTTTTAAAGAGAACCTGTCTGCTCATAACTTAGAGATGGATGGGATTAGAGATGATCAAATCAGTTGGGCGTAAATCAAATTCATCATAAATTTCCCAAAAATTGTCAATTCACAAAATCTGCAACTTTTGGGATTTAACATTTTTCTTTTTTTTTCAAATTTAAAGTTAAAAAAATAAAAAAATTGCAAATAGTTTAATGAAAAGAATGAAGAATATGAAAGAACTTCTGATAAAGAGCTAACCTGGGCGGTTATTTAGCCATTATGTTAAGAGGTTAGGAATAGCAGGGATTTGGGTGAATCGTCCAGTATGTTTATGCTTGGTGCTTCAGGAAATGGAGCGTAACAAGGACACCCATTGTAATCGGAGGAAGTTTGTGCCGTCCCTCCTTATCAATGGGAGCTCTGTCCGGTCCAGGAGCCACGGCCGGTGTCAGGTATCCTGCCCAGTATAGGCTATATGTAGTGGATACCCCCACGTAACCAACCTTCCTTCTAATACAGTGTTCTCCACCTCGTGACTCCAGATTTAGCAAAACTTCCACCAAGCCCTGTCTGTTGAAGGCTGTCAGGGCATGATGGGAGTTGTGGTTTTGCAACAGCCGCAGAGCCAGAGGTTGGGGAGCACTTGATGGGAATCAGCATTGATCTCTCGCCTCTCAGTTGGGTCCTCGTTCCATAGCTCAGTATATGCAGTTGTTTTCCATCTATACAACATGGGAATAATACTGCAATACTGACCCATTCTTTATGTCCGGATTCTCATGGACCCCTGAGGTTCTGCTTTACTGACAGCTGATCAGACAGCCTTGTTCCCACAATGTGGCGGCAGGAAGCAGGACCTCGCTGAAGCCATGGAGGAAATCAGATTATTCCTCCAGAAAATGCAAGTCCTCCTCCTCCATAATTTATTTTTATCATCTTGCATTCAGTATTGAAGGTTCAAGTGGAGAGAAAATATTTTTTAAAGCGCCAGTGTTGTATACAGTGGGGAAAATAAGCAATTCATATACTGCTGTAGTTTTTCCACCCACATAAAATGTGTGTAATTTATGGTAGGTACACTACACTTGTGAGAGGGGGAAAAAAAATTACATTGTGTGATATTTTATAAATAATTATTTAGCATTTTGATCACCAACTAACCAGCAAGTATTCTGCTTCTCGTAGACCTGTTAGATTCTCTATAAGAAGCTTTATGGTGTGTTTACACAGACAGATTTATCTGACACATTTTTTAAGCCAAAGCCAGGAATGGATTTGAAAAGAGGAGAAATCTCAGTCTTTCCTTCATGACCTGTTCCCTGTGTATAATCTGTTCCTGACTTTGGCTTCAAGGATCTGTCAGATAAATCTCTCTCGGTGTAAACTCACCCTTAGCTACTCTGCACTCATTACCTGTAGTAACTGCACCTGTTTGATCTTGTTAACTGTATAAGAAAGACCTGTCCTCAATCACACTCCAACCTCTCCACCATGGCCAAGACTAAAGAGCTACCTAAGGTCACCAGGGACAAAATTATAGACCTGCACAAGGCTGGGATGGGCTACAGGACAATATGCAAGCAGTTTGATGAGAAGGCAACAACTGTTGATGCAATTATTAGAAAATGGAGGAAATGCAAGATGATGATGATGATGATGATCAGTCTTCCTTGGTATGAGGCTCCTAGTGGTGTATAGATAATTCTGAAAAAGGTCAGGAATCCGCCCAGAACGACTTGGAAGAACCTGGTCCTGAAGAGAGCTGGGACCACAGTCTCAAAGATTAATATCCCTCAGGGCACACAAGGTCCCCCTGCACACACCATCACATGTCCAGGCCGCTAGGTTCAGCAAATGACCATCTGGATTATCCAAAGGAGACATGGGAGAAGGTCACGTGGTCAGAATAGAACTTTATTTTTTTTTTTTTTGTATCCACGCCACTCGTCATGTTTAGAGAAGGATGAGTACGACCCTAGGAACACAGTCCCAGACAGCATGGTGGTGGGGGTGCTTTTCTGCAAAGGGGACAAGGTGACTGCACCGTATTGAAGGGAGGATGGATGGGACCATGTATCGTGAGATTTTGGCCAACAACCTCCTTCCCTCAGTAAGGGCCCTATTCCACCAGACGATTATCGTTCAGATTATCATTAAATCGTTCGAATCTAAACGATAATCGTTCGCTTGAAATGCAGTTAACGATTAACGACCGAACGAGAAATCTGGACCTATTTTTATCGTTGCTCGTTCGCCAAACGTTTGCAAATTGTTCGCATTGAATAAGACATCGTTCGGTCGTTCACAATAGATACAAACGCAATAGCAAAGAAAAACGATCGCAATTACGATCATAAGTAACGATTATCGTTCCATGGAAATGAGTGAACGTTTTCAGGTCTTTAGCAATAGCGGTCGTTTGAGATTGTTAATCGTTAACGATTATGCAAACGATAATCGTCCGGTGGAATAGGGCCCTAAGAGCATTGGAGATGGCTGTGGTCTCCCAGCATGACAATTACCCTAAACACACAGCCAGGACAACTAAGGAGCGGCTCCGTAAGAAGCATTTTAAGGTCCTGGAGTGGCCTAGCCGGTCTCCACACCTGAACCCAATAGAAACTCAATGTTGCCCAGCGTCAGCTTCGAAACCTGAGAGGTCTGGAGAAGATAGATGTATATAGAGGATGGGACACAATCCGTGCTGCAGTGTCTGCAAACCTGGTCAGGAACTACAGGAAACCTCCGACCTCTGTAACTGCAAACAAAGGTTTCTGGACCAAATAGTAACCTATTTTTTTTATTGTATCAAATCCTTATTTCATGTAATAAAATGCTAAATAATTTACAAATCATACAATGGGATTTTCTGGAATATTTCTTAGATTCTGTCTCATAGGTGAAGTGTACCTACCATAAAGATTACACACCTCTCCATTCTATGCAGGTGGGAAAACATGCAAAATCGTCAGTGTATCAAATACTTATTTTTCCCCACTATCTATGATAAGGGGTTAACATACAGAAACTATGAGACACCCCTGCCCTTGAGGGCCTACAAGGCTCCCCTGTAGATTGCATTGTATGCTGATGTGGGGTCGGTCCGCTGTCACCCGTAGGGGGTGGGGGAAGTGGATCCTGCAGCTACAATTTACTGTATGTGAATGAAGCTTTACTCTTCCTAATTCGGGTTCCATCCCGGCCCGCGTTCCTGTTACATTTTGTTTGTTTCACCTTTTCATCTTTTGTACATTAGCGCAAACAAATGTTGCGGTGGAGGAGAAGCAGTAAATCTATATCTCGTATGAAGACAAACAACCACAAAATTCTCTCTGCTAATAAATAATGCAAATGGAGAAGAACACACAACAATTACTAAGCCCCCACCCTCCAATGTGACGGAAGCGGATTAGTTATTACATCCCCGTTACTTTTTCTATCATTATAATAAGTTACACCTAACTTCAGTGAGGAGGAGCAAAGGCTTTCAATTATTGTGGGCCGACGGTTCTCTCTTCCGGCTTCCTCATACTTGGGGGGGGGGGGGGTCCGTGTTACCTCTTCAGGTTTGGGGTCTCGTATTGATAATAAGGTCTGATTTGTAGTTATCTCCCTGTAGTCCGAATCGCGAAGTCAGGTTCACCATATGTCTTGTCCAGTTTATTTAGGGACTTTCTCTGTTTATAAATCACTTTACTAGTAATAGTCTGAGTAATAGAGTTCAGACGTGGAGACTTCTCCCAGCCGACGCGTTTCATTTACTTCCCTAATGTCCACCAGATGACTGCAGCCCTGGCCCTCCCAGCCCAGGCTCTGTATCTCATTCACATATCTCTATTATCACCTCGTGGAATGTTCCGGATTTGGACTGATGTTTACTTGTGGTTTTACAGCTTTACACAATATTTTATTGCTTTATTGTTCTCTTTTATGTGTTTTCTTGTTTGGTTGAGATATCTAAATCCCTATAGTTTTTCCATGCTCCATATTGGATGCATCACAGACCGGGGTGTTTCCAACCTCTATCGACTATATCGCTCAGATCGGATGTTTGCTTTAAAGGAGATGAGCTGCAGTACCCAATACAACCTGTTACTAAGCATCTGGACATTTAGGGTCCTATTACACGGAGCAATTTTTAACATCAAACGAGATTTGTTGTTTATCGTTAACCTGAAATTGTTCACCAAATTACACAGAACGATGGTCGTTAGTTACGATCGTTACTACAATCGTTATTGCGATCTATCGCAATAGTATTATGTACTATGAACGTTACTCCATCTGATCCCAGCAAAACAATGAACAATGTGCAATTACACTAAACGATTAGTGAGAATGCGGAACGTGAGCGAATAAATGTGGAATTACAGCGAACGATTAACAATATTTTTAGGTTCAGATCTTAATCGATGATCAATAACATACGAGCCTTTTTCTTTTTTTTCTTTTTTTTTGATCGTTGCCCGCAATTCCACAGAACGATTATCGTTTAAATTCAAACGATATAATGATTTTTCGCATGATGATCGGCCCGTGTATTGGTATTTAGTGCACCTTGTCCCCCTACAAAATCTGCTTGCAGGATTTGTGCAACCAAAATGGCCACAATAATCATAATAATGCATAATAATGAAAGTTATATTATAATAATGGAATGTAAAAAAAAAATAAATATTTGCCAGAATGCCCCTTTAACCCCTTAACGACATCGGGCGTAAACTTACGCCCTGGCGCCATGGTACTTAGCGCATCAGGGCGTAAATTTACGCCCGATGTTTCCCCGATCGCTGCGTGTTCACACACAGCGGTCGGGGAAGATGGCCTGCTATAAATCATAGCAGGCCATCATAGCTTCTCGGCACGGGGGGTGGTTAACACCCCCCGTGCTTACGATCGCTGCTATAGGCTGATCAATTCAGATCAGCCAATAGCGGCGATCGGAACCTTTCCGGGTCATCGGTGACCCGATGACCCGGAAAAAAATGGCGGTCGGTGCTGTCCGAGGACGGCACCGACCGCCATTACTGTAAAAAGTAATGTTGATCGCCGTGCCACCGGCCCGATCGCCGTGAACGGCCGGCAGGCCGTTCACGGCGATCGGGCCGGTGGCACGGCGATCAGAGTCCCACAAAATAGTAAATACCTGCCCTGGACCCCTCAGCTAGGTAGCCGAGGGGTCCAGAGCAGGTATTTGTACATTACTCACCTGTCCCGGGCTCCTGATCGGCGTCTTCCGGGTTCGCGGCGTCCTCCGTCATTCCGTTCGGTCTTCGGGTCTTTCCGGCGGTCCTCGTCGTCTTCTTTCGGCTATTTTCGGCTCCAGCCTCGTCATTTTCCGGATTTTGCGCTCTGCTGCCCCCTAGCGGCTGATATGTGTAATACACTTATCAGCAGCTACAGGGATATTCAGAATATAAAAAAAAAATTATTTTTTTTTCCCAAATTTTTTTTTTTCTATTTTCCGCACCCTATCGCCGCTGAGTGTTGATCAGCATCGCACGAAAGTGCGCTGCTAATCAGCAACTCCTCCTTTTTGGCGTAGGGTGTTTTTTTTCTATATTCTACTGCCACGGTCTGCTTATAAGTGCCGCACATTGCGGCATTTATCAGCAACTCCTTTGTTGGCGTAGGTTTTTTTTTTATACTTACTGTAAAAAAACACGTAAAAAACACTACATTACACCACACTACATTGAATAAAGTTTGACACTACACCACTACATACCCCATATACTAGTCCCCGTATAAAGATGGCCCCCAGGGTGTTTTCGGCGTCAGAGGGATACGTTATTATTGCCTCCGACACCAAAACAGCCAGTGAGGATGAATGGGGGGATCCTTCTTTCCTCCATTCATCCTCATCATCCAGTGACGTGTCTGGGAGTAGCGTAGCGTACGCTGCCCCCCAGACACGTCTTTTCCGCCAGTACCGTCCCAATAAGAGATGACGGTATGGTGTGAAATTCTACAAACTCTGTGAGAGTACCTCAGGGTACACTTACAGATTTCGGGTACGTGCAAACTGCGGAATGGCGAAGGATAACCCTTTGTGCATTCCGCAGCTGGCACCCACCGGCGGACTGATGCGGGCGCATGTCTCCACCCGTGTCATAGACTCCATTCTATGCACGGGCGGAATCCGTCGTCCATCCAAAGAATGAACACGTTGGACGGAGAGCGGAATCCGCCCGGGCATAGAATGGAGTCTATGACACGTGTGGAGACGTGCGCCTGCATCAGTCCGCCGGTGGGTGCCAGCTGTGGAATGCACGAAGGGTTATCTGTCGCGATTCCGCAGTGTGCACGTACCCTCACAGTGTATGTAGGAAGGGACACCCGAATCCAGCCCCCAGATGCCCCCTTCCCCCCCCATCCTTGGAGTTAGTGGGGAGATCGTCCGGGAACTGATCTTCCCACTGCTGGATAAAGGTTACCACCTGTACGGGGATAACTTTTATACCAGCACCCCCCTCTTCCAGTCCCTCGCTGCCCTGTAGCTTGCGGCACGATCCGTAAATATCAGAAGTAGTAATAGCGCCCTAATATTTAGCAGCCATGGAGCGGACTCAGCGCTTCTGGATATGAAGGACCCCGTATCGCACCAGGACAACATTCTCCAGGTGACGTCCCCCACACAGGAGAAAGGGAGACCCCAGAAGAAGTGCAGAGTGTGGCGTAACAGGGGGATCAGGAAGGACACCATTTTCCTGTGTGACACCTGTCCTGATCACCCCGGCCTCTGCATACTGGATCGCTCCAAGGCGCACCACACGTCATTGGGGTTCTACATTATCTAAATTCTCTCCCTTATTCCTATTTCAGGGGTCACGTTGGTCCGGGGATTATTCTGATCGCCATTATGGAGTCAGGAAGGAATTTTTCCCCTGTGATGAGGCTACTGTCGTCTGCCTCACGAGGGGTTTTTGCCTTCCTCTGGATCAACACAGGTTGAGTTTGATGGACACCTGTCATTTCCAACCTTATAAACTAATAATTGGCCTAATACCCCCAAATAAATTAGAATGGTCCCTTTTCCCCAGCTAAATAGGTATGGCCGCCATTCCCATTAGAGGATGCCATGATGCAATTACAAAGCCTCTGTGCGGCCAGGACAGTAGAAACCCCCCACAAGTGACCCCATTCTGGAAACTACACCCCATAAGGAATCTAAGAAGGGGGGCAGCAGGGATATGGCCCCCTGGTGACGGCCACATTTGGGACGTGAAAATGAAAAAAATTGTATTTTTTATTTTCTCGGCACATGTTCTACGTAAGTGCCCGTCACCAGTGGGGTCCATATGCTCACTGCACCCCTTGTTAGATTCCTTATGGGGTGTAGTTTCCAGAATGGGGTCACTTGTCGGGGGTTTCTACTGTCCTGGCAGCACAGGAGCTTTGTAATTGCGACATGGCCTCCATCCTCCATTCCAGCCTCTAAATGGCGCTCTGTCCCTTTGGTGACTTGTCCTGTGCCCATATGGCACATTATGCCCACATGTGGGGTATTTTCGTACTCAGGGGACACTACCCTACACGTTTTGTGTTCATTTTCTTTTTTAACCCCTTGTGGAAATGGAAAAAAATCAAGGCTAGACTAACATTTAGTGTAATTTTTGTAAAATTTTTACTCTAAATTATTAATCTTGTCATGTTTTTTCATTTTCACAAGGGGTTAAAAGATAAAAAAAAACATTTAATGTGTAGAGCAATTTCCCCTGAGTACGGAAATACCCCACATGTGGACATAAAGCGCCATGCGGGTGCAGGGTAAGCCTCCGAAGGGAAGAAGCGCCATTTGGTTTTTGAAGGCTGGATTTGGATGGAATGGATTTCGAGGGGCCATGTTGCATTCAAAAGGCCCCTGTGTTGCCAAGACAGTTGAAACCCCCCACAAGTGACCCCATTATGGAAACTGCACCCCTCAAGGAATGTAACAAGGGGTGTAGTGAGCATATGGACCCCACTGGTGACGGACACAAATGTGGAACAATGCGGCGTGAAAATGAAATATTACATTTTTTACACTATAATGTTGGTTTAGCCTTGAATATATCATTTTCACAAGGGGTTAAAAGAGGAGAAAAAAAACAAAATGTGTAGCGCAATTTCCCCCGAGTCCGTAAATACCCCACATGTGGACATAAAGCGCCATGTGGGCGCAGGGCAAGCCTCCGAAGGGAAGGAGCGCCATTTCGTTTTTGAAGGCTGGATTTGGATAGAATGGATTTTGAGGGGCCATGTTGCATTCAAAAGGCCTCTGTGTTGCCAAGACAGTTGAAACCCCCCACAAGTGACCCCATTATGGAAACTACACCCCTCAAGGAATGTAACAAGGGGTGTAGTGAGCATATGGACCCCACTGGTGACGGGCACAAATGTGGAACAATGTGGCGTGAAAATGAAATATTACATTTTTTACACTATAATGTTGGTTTAGCCTTGAATTTATCATTTTCACAAGGGGTTAAAAGAGAAAAAAACACACAATATATGTAGAGCAATTTCCCCCGAGTCCGTAAATACCCCACATGTAGACATAAAGCGTCATGTGGGCGCAGGGCAAGCCTCCGAAGGGAAGGAGCCCCATTTGGATTTTGGAGGTTGGATTTGGCTAGAATGGATGATGAACGCCATGTCGCATTTACAGAGCCCTCGTGCTGCCAGGACAGTGGAAACCCCCCACAAGTGACCCCATTCTGGAAACTGCACCCCTCAAGGAATCTAACAAGGGGTGCAGTGAGGATATGAACCCCTTGATGACGGGCACATTTGTGCCATGAAAGTGAAAAAATGAAATTTTTCCCTTTCACGTCACATTGTTCCACATTTGTGCCCGTCACCAGTGGGGTCCATATGCTCACTGCACCCCTTGTTAGATTCCTTGAGGGGTGTAGTTTCCAGAATGGAATCACTTGTGGGGGGTTTCCAGTGTCTTGGCAGCACGAGGGCTCTGTAAATGCGACATGGCCCTTGAAATCCTTTTCAGTGAAATTCAGCTTCCAAAAGCCAATTGGCGCTCCTTCCCTTTGGAGGCTCGTCCTGCGCCCCCTTGGCACTCTATCGCCACATGTGGGGTATTTCTGTACTCGGGAGAAACTGCGCTACACATTTTTTGTCTTTTTTTGCCTCTTATCCCTTTAAGAAAATGAAAAATTGAAGGCTAGAACAACGTTTTAGTGTAAAAAATAAATTTTTCTTTTTTCACGCCATATTGTTCGGAAAATCTGTGAAGCACCTGTGGGGTCCAGATGCTCACCGCACCCCTTGTTACATTCCTTGAGGGGTGTAGTTTTCTAAATGGTGTCCCTTTAGGGGTGTTTTTTAGGTTTTGGCACCCCAGAGCCTCTGCCAACCTGAAGTGGTACAGTCAAAAATGACCAAATATAACGGAGGCGTTGAAATTCACTAGGCGCTCCCTTATATCTGAGGCTTGTGGTTGCGTCAAATAGCGCAATAGGGCCACATATGGGGTATTTCTATAAACTGCAGAAACGGGGCAATAATTATTGGGGTGCATTTCTCTGGTAATAGGTTTATAATTATGAAAAATATTGGATTACAATAAAATCTCTGCACAGAAAATTAAAATTTTCAAATTCCTTACACACTTCGCTTTTATTTCTGTGACTCCCCTAAAGGGTTAAAACACTTTCTGGATGTGCTTTTGCAGAGTTTGGGGGGTGCAGTTTCTGAAATGGGGTGCTTTGTGGGGCTTTCTAACATACAGGCCCCTCAAATACACTTTAAACCTGAACAGGTCCCTAAAAATATCTGATTTTGAAATTTTACTGAAAATTTGGAAATTTGCTGCTAATGTTTTAAGCTTCCTATCGTCTAAAAAAAATGAAAGATAGTTTAATAAATGCCGCCAACATAAAGTAGACATGTTGCTAATGCTATTTAATATATAATTTATGTGGTATAACCACTTTCTGTATACGCAAAAAAGTTTCAAAGTTGGAAAAATGCATTTTTTCACATTTTTTTCACATTATTTGGTTTTTTTTCATAAAGATTTGTTATGAGTATCGACTCCAATTTACCAGAAATGTAAAGTACAATATGTCACGAGAAAACAATCTCAGAATCAGCCGGATAGGTAAAAGCATCCCGAAGTTATTAATGACTAAAGTGACACTGGTCATATTCATAAAATTTGTCTCTGTCATTAAGGCCATTTCAGGCTCTGTCCTTAAGGGGTTAACAATCTTACAGAATACACAAGTATCTCTGCAAAGGCAATACGGAGCATTGAGCTTATAGATGAGAAGTCAGGGCAGACACTTGTGTTTCCTGGAATGTTTTGGATCTTATTTTAGGGTAATTGTTCCTTAAAGGAAACGTGCCAGATTACCAGCGAGATTCCACGCAGAGGCGACTGTGCGCACTAGCACAAGAGCAGCTTCTCAGAGCCAGCCTCGGTGTGACCGTGTCTTTATGAGATTTTTCCAGGCAGATTCTTAGCATCACATAGCACACTGCACTATTGTACTGGGTAGAGGGGGGGGGGGGGGGATTATTCTCTGGGGTGGGCAGCTCCTCATGCCCTGTATATTCCAGACATTGAGTCCAAGTGCAGGAAGTAGCAACTTAAAGGGGTTGTCCAGGCTTAGAAAAACATGCCGCTCCTCTCCTATCCTCAGTTTGGGTGTGGGGTTTTGCAGCTTAGTTCCATTGAAGTGAATGGAGCTGAATTGTAATACCACACACATCCAGGACAGGGGTGGCACTGGTCTTACAACAAAGTAACTCCAATTCTGCATAACCCCTGTATAAGAGAGCCAGAGTAGACTTATCGATGTACAGAACAAGAAGTCGAAGGTTGATAACCGATCCCCTTGATCACCGCTTAATTATAAAGCCTTTGGACTGTGTTCACACACTGCAGTTTAATTGTGGCATTGCTTCATTTCAGAAACGCCGCTACAGTACTGCAATGTGTGTGAACATGCCCTATGCGTGCTAGTAACAAGCATGGCTTCCATTACTAGGTCTGTCATCCAGCTTTCTGAGACTCCGGAATGACAAGTTCTCTTATACATGAGTGGCGTGGACTGAGGCGTCGCTCCATCTGGGTGTTGCGTCGCTTTCTGTCTGGATACATGACGCTATATACCTTGTGGCGGAGTAATGATCCGTACCTTGGCGTCGTTCCTGTGATGGAGCAGCTGATCTTACCTTTATTTTTCCTGATGTTATCACGTGTGCAGTGTTTACTCTGAGTGATAAGAATATGACGTCAGCGGACAATAAATATAACAATCCCTTTTAGTCCTATATCCAGTATTACAATACAGTCCAGTTACTTCTCTAAATAGGTTTACCCGTTTGTGTGTGCACAAGGATATGTTCACACTGGACAGTGTGACTTCTTCATGATAAGTATGCGACAGACCCCATTCACCCAATAGGTGCTAAAAGTGTGCCCCTCCTGGCCTCCAGCCACTGGTGTAGTGCCGCATATCTTACTGCAAGTGCATCGTACTTTATTCCATTCCATACATGCCACCCTGTAAAAAATTAAAGCTTATACAGCATAATATACCGCTTATTAACATGGGGTGGTGGCTAATGGGTCATATATATCTTTGAGAGAGAGAGAGACACTCGTCCAGGCTCTCCTGGACCCCGCCTCCCCCCTCGTCCAGGCTCTCCTGGACCCCGCCTCCCCCCTCGTCCAGGCTCTCCTGGACCCCGCCTCCCCCCTCGTCCAGGCTCTCCTGGACCCCGCCTCCCCCCTCGTCCAGGCTCTCCTGGACCCCGCCTCCCCCCTCGTCCAGGCTCTCCTGGACCCCGCCTCCCCCCTCGTCCAGGCTCTCCTGGACCCCGCCTCCCCCCTCGTCCAGGCTCTCCTGGACCCCGCCTCCCCCCTCGTATCTCCCACCTCCTGCAGTCGTCTCTGGAAATGGCTAATATCTCTCTTGGTAAGAAAAAGCTTGGTCATTGAAAAGCAATGTGTGTGTGTATATACTATATAGAGCCAAACCCCTACTTCATGTCTAAGAAATGACAGAGGAGTTGGTGCATCAGTTGTATCAGCCATTTTGCTGTTCCTCCTATGTCCCCTGAGGGTTTCCCTTCTAGCAGATGTCCTCCCTTATCCCTGATATTTTTATTTTTTTTAATAAACTGGATTAGTAATTGAAGCGGCTGTGGCCTCTTACATGGGACTGCCGTTTCCAGCTGGTAGGGACACTGTGTTCCTCCAGATCCCTCCTCACAGCTGAAGCCCGTCCGTTCCTCCTGCCTCCCGCTCATGGCAGAGCCTGTGTGTATTGTCACATAGACACCCGGGGCAGCGGAACAAAGAGACCTGTATATAATGTGATCCTCATCTACAGGAACGGCTCCCCGGCTCCTGCCCAAACTAAAATAACTGCTCGGAAGGAGACGCTCCCTTTTATGAACATGTGGCAAGTGATGCTGGCGCCTCTCCCGAGCTCTCGGCCTCACACATTAGAAGGAAAAAAAAGTTAATTTTACACCTAAATTATTAAATATTACGAAAAAAAATAGCCTCTGACGTTGTAAGTGAATAAAGTAATCTTCCTGCGAAATACACCACCAAGATTCTGACGTATCACTCCATCTTTTACATTACTCTTCACTATAAACCATGTTGTCATTTATTTATTACTGGACCCAACACAACAGAGGTTTTACAGAGCGAACCCCAAAAGATATGACCCTCCTGGGCTTCCTGACTGACTGTGGGTCTATGGGCACCCATCATGGTACATACAGGAAATCAGCCATAATGCCTCTTATATATTTGGGAGCCATCATACTTGTATCTGCTCGGCCCTCCTCATTTTGATGCTGTCATGTTCCCGGCAGGACATCATGTTGTGCGGTATTACATGGTGTCATGGAGCCGTCCCTGTTATGCCCAGACATGGAGTGCTCTTACATCAGGCCGGGCCGCTTCCAGTCCTATAGTGATGATTTGTGTTCTCTGGTTTGGGACATTATGTCTTGGCACGGCCGCTCTTCTCTTTATCCTGGCAGGGGACACTCTCGTGGGCGAGAAACATGTGGTTAAAAGTAAGAGACAAAACATTTCTTGGGAGCAAGCGCACAGTGTACGGAAAATCACAGGGTATCAATGTGCAGCAACATTTCCGCGCCTCCTGACCTTTTCCCTGCCGGAGCAGCTGGACTAGGGAAGCGTGACCACACCGATATTTGTCTTACTATTGTACAGAAAGTAAAGTGCTTGTCAGTCTAAGGAGAGGAAGGATGCCGCAGACTGCGAGGGCTTCCTCCTTCACTTTTTTCCCCCCCATAGGTGAGTCTATTGTCTATGTATAAAGTAGTCTTTTGGGCAAAAGAAAAATCTGCTCTTGTGTTGAGAGGTTGTATGACCATGTTAAACATACCATACTCTCCTCCACTTGATCCCTGCAGCAGCTGCTCCTACGCCCCTGGTCCTGTGCTGCTCTTCACTGCTTCTAGGATGTGTGCCATTCTCCCCCCCCCCCCCCGCCCCTCAGCCGCTGAGTGGAAAGGTCCTGTTGGATCGGTTGGCCTACCTCCTGGAAGGAGGTAAGACCAGTAGACCACAACATCTGCGGGGAATAGGAGGAGGGGAGTATAGCAAGTGTACTCAATTTATACAACCCCAGGCCAGGGGCAAATTTTAGATTTTTTTTTTTTTTTTTCCTGGAGGACCCTTTTTAAACAAGGATAAGAAAAACCTGTCCGCTTTCTTCTAGAAACAGCACCACTCTTAACCTTGGTTTGTCCATGGTATTGCAGCTTAGTTGCACAAAAGTAAGTTGTACTACCACACTTAACCTGAGGACAGGTGGGGGTGCTGTCCTTTGAAATAAGCAGCCATTTTTTCAAATTTTGGATAACCTTTACACTCCATAGTCACCACTCCCCTATTTCTTCATGTGTTGGTGAGATAATGGGAAAAGTTACAAAATGGTGATCTACAACCAAACTAATACTAAGCGTTGGTCACAGTGCCCTTTACTAGTGGCACCCTGTAGGAGAACATGGGCCAGTCTGCTTTCCCCTGTAGTCAGCACAGTGTTCAGATTTGGTGTTTGCGGCTTGGTTGACGCCTACGTTATTATATTATTATTTTTCAAAAACTTGTATTTGATCCAAAGGAGAAGATGAGAATGATGTTATTCCCTTTTGGATCTGATCCCAGATGTGGCAAAAACATCTGTGAAGGGAGCCAGCTGTACACAAATGATAGCCGTAAAGATGGAGGCCCTGGTGGGCTGAGCGGCCTCCACTACTGCTCTGCTTTGAGGAGTAAAGAATCTTGTCTGATATTTCCCCTAGGAGCTCACATTGTAGATATCCTGAGCACTGCAGTACATGATGCCTCCGCTATACCAACACCCCGGGGAACCTCATGGGGAGGAATCCTGGACTAGAGTTTATATAAGATTTTGGCTGCAGCCCAATGAATCCTGTTCCTATTTATTTCAAGCGGAGTGATCCCTACGCTCAACACCTCTATTCACAGCTGATGTTTTATGTTACCTATAAGGAAGAGTGACAGGAGGACTCTCCAAACATAACACTACTAATAAACACAACTAATAAAAAGTAAGAAACGTATTTAACATATTTTTTTTCTTTATATGACACACCTGACTATAATGATAGTTTGTGGTTTTGCCACAGGTCGGGGTAACATCTTATTAGAAAACTGCATTATGGGTTATCCCTTTTTATCTCCCCCTCCCTGTATAACTGGGAAGACTCTTCCCGGGTTATAAGTTCTGCTGATTGCAACAGTCAGTTCTCACAGGTACCGCCATGGGTTCTGCAATGACCCCAGGAGTTGTAGTCCCTTCTTGCTATCTCAGTACTTGATGACTTTAGCCGATGAAAGTGAATTGATATGTATGGGATAGTCTGCGGCTAACAGGCCATAAAGGGAGTTGTCACCTTGCAGCGGAGCAAACAGTTGCCGCCTTGCCCTAAGCTATATACACGCTGTATATATAAAATACAAGGCTATTGTTTATTCCAAGTCATTAAGTGACACGCATGTTAATCCAGCGTGTGGGAAAGCGGCCCGACCAGTTCTCTGCGTACAATGTGTTTATCTTGGAGGCGCTCACAATGCTCAGGCACCAGTCATTACGTCAGACTCACAAGCCCAAAGAGGAGTAAATCACCATCTATTATACCTTATCGGACGGGGAGAGGAGAACACCACAATCCCATAAAGCAAATCTATTGAAAGTGACGGATAACTTGTACCTATTCAGTTGGAGTCCAGGCTGTTTAGCTCACAGAGCATTGTCTAGACTGGAAACAGTGTTGTTCTGGATCCTTTGATGGCCTTTCTCAGCCCTGCCGGTCATGGTGCCCTTTGTGTAGTATATCCATCCTGTGAGAACGTCATTCAGGGCTCGGTGCTGGCAGGGAGGATTCTCGGACCTTGTCCTGTGTGTTATTATTGGGAACGTTCCAGTCACATGTAAGATGTTATATTAAGGATTCGCTGGTTATGTTGCTCCCTGATCACAATGGCCGCTGTAAACAGAGGCGTTGGCAGGAGGTTCACTGTGGTGGCAGCCGCCTCAGCGCCGTGTTTTATATACAGATAATGTTTGTGTTATTAAGAGCGCCTTTGTATGTAATAAATGCCATCTTGGTGCCGATACAGGTGGCAGATGAGCCGCCCAAGGTGATGACCCATGAGAAGCAAAGTGACTTCTAATAATTTATATAAAAATATAATTTTTTTAAAAATTATTCTATAATGCAGCAGTGTCCCTCAAACTGTGTCTATGCTGTTACAAAACTGTTACAAAACTACAACTCCCAGCATGCCCTGATAGACTTCAGTATAGATGAGCGAACCGGGTATTTGATTAGCTGGGGCTGCTGAACTTGGAAAAAGCTCTAAAGTTGTCTGGAAAATGTGGATGCAGCCAATGACTATATCCATGTTTTCCACATAGCCTTAGGGCTTTATCCAACTTCAGCAGCCCCAGCTAATCAAATGCCGAAAGTTCGGGTTCGGATCGACTCGAGCATGCTCCAGGTTCGCTCATCTCTAGACTTCAGTTGTCTGTTAGTTTTGCACCTGATACCGCCACTAGGTGGGGAACACTGCTGTAATGCCTCTATAAAGTAGAGCAACTTTGCAGGTTTAATAATATGTTATAGCTTTATATAGAGAGCTGCAATGCAGAGAGATCTCGCCATGGTAACAGACTACATCAATACCATGTGTAGTCTGATTCTGCAGTCCTATTCTGTTCAGAGTTTCACCTACTTACAGTTATTAAAGGGGTGGTCAAACCTTATCGAAAATATGCACAACAGAGGGCCTGACCAATTTTGAGAACAGCAACCCCAAAATCCCTTGAGAATAGAGATGCAGGCTGGCAGCTCTCTGCTTTCTTTTGTGGTTCCATAAAGAACACAAGGACTTTGCAGTACCCATGCTCGATCACAGAGGCCCCAGCAGTCAGGACCCCCCCCCCAAACCTCTTAGTTAATGGTCTATCCTTTGCATACATTCGATAGGACAGATGGAAATACCTCTTTAAGACTAAATAAAAATCTGCAGACTAAAATCGGAACCATCCTCGTATAGGGATGGTCCGAACCTGCAGAGGTTCTGGTTCGTATGAACCCGAACGCTCGGCAGCAGATTCCCACTGAGCGGGCGGATACAGTGGGAGGAACGCCTGGAAAACTGGGATACAGCCTATGGCTATGGCTGTATCCCAGTTTTCCAGGCGGTCCGCCCGCTGCACGGAGCGGGCAGACAGCGGGAATCATTCCCGAGGGTTCGGGTTCGTACGAACCCGAACCGAACGCTGTTCGGACCATCCCTATCCTAGTAGGTTACATAAAAAAAAAAAAAAACAGACCTTATGGCACAGCGTGCAGCACGATTTTGTCCTGTCATATGCCAGACGTCATGACAGATGCGGAAAGTATGTGAACTCCTTAAGGCATCCTCGGTGTCCACCGTTCTGTTAGGTCGGAGCAGTACCACAAATGAGGTTAGGGGTGGTGTCATCTCAGCATAAACTGGAAAAAAGTACTGCAGGACGTGACTACACAGGTTTGTAGTCTGTTACCATGGAGATGCATAGGAGCTGTCATGAGCAAAAGTGAGTTTTCATGTTTCTTCTGATGCGTTCATGCCCCCAGCTGTCAGTGACTTTCTGTTTGTGTGTAATAGTATACTTGTGGTCAGCGGAAGTTATAGGGGACCACACACATGGGCATTGCACAGGGTAGATAGGGCTGAATGCTCATTATAGGGGGGGAACAGATGTTGGGAACTCAGTAATCCCAGCTGCTGATAGACATGAGGTACACTTTGTAGTTAATTAAGGAAACCAGTGAGATTTTGCATTCTATATATAAGGGAAAAAATGTTTTTCTATTTTATTTTTTTGCATTCATTCTCTGGATTTTTTGGTTAAAATCCATCTCTGTGCTCATTCATCTTTACTGAAAGGAATTAAATGCTTGAGTAACAAATGTCTTGCCAACGTGTCGTCCACACATCACCTTGTCACCCTACACAACATTAAGACAAACATTTTTTGTAGAAACATAGAAGATTGTCAGCAGAAAAAGACCACTGGGTCCATCTAGTCCGCCCTGTTTAGTATTTCCCTTCTTATTATTTTATGATACATATATGTATATACCAGGCAGGTTTACATTCTGTTACTGTAGATTTACCAACCACATCTGCTGGAAGTTTGTTCCAAGCATCTACTACTCTTTCAGTAAAGTAATATTTTCTCCATGTTGCTTCTGATCTTTCCTTTAACTAACCTCTCACTGTGTCCTCTTCTTGAGTTCAGTTTTTTTTCCCTTCCCAGTTTTTCTTCACTTCCCTTCTGACCCTTATTTATTCCTGTAACATATATAAAGGTTTCCATCATGTCTCCCCTTTCCCTTTTTTCCTCCAAACTATACAGACTCAAATCAGTCTTTGGATCCGTTCTATTTTATCAATGTCCTTTTGTAGATGAGGTCTCCAGAACTGGACACAGTATTCCAGATGTGATGTCACCAGAGCTCTATACAGCGGGATCACAATCTCCCTCTTCCTACTGGTTATACCTCTAGCTATACAGCTAAGGACAGAGCCTGAAATGGCCTTAAGGACAAAGACAAATTTTATGAATATGACCTGTGTCACTTTAGTCATTAATAACTTCGGGATGCTTTTACCTATCCGGACGATTCTGAGATTTTCTCGTGACATATTGTACTTTACATTTCTGGTAAATTGGAGTTGATACTTATAACGAATCTTTATGAAAAACACCAAAATAACGTGAGAAATTGTGGAAAAAAAGCATTTTTCCAACTTTCCAACTTTGAAACCTTTCTGCTTATACAGAAAATGATTATGTTACATAAATTATATATTAAATAGCATTAGCAACATGTCTACTTTATGTTGGCGGCATTTATTAAACTATATTTCATTTTATTTAGACAATAGGGAGCTTAAAACCTTAGCAGCAATTTTCCAAATTTTCAGTAAAATTTCAAAATCAGATATTTTTAGGGACCTGTTCAGGTTTAAAGTGTATTTGAGGGGCCTGTATGTTAGAAAGCCCCACAAAGCACCCCATTTCAGAAACTGCACCCCCCAAACTCTGCAAAAGCACATCCAGAAAGTTTTTAACCCTTTAGGGGAGTCACAGAAATAAAAGCGAAGTGTGTAAGAAATTTGAAAATTTTTATTTTCTGTGCAGAGATTTTATTGTAATCCAATATCTTTCATAATGATAAACCTATTAGCAGAAAAATGCACCCCAACATTTATTGCCCCGTTTCTGCAGTTTATAGAAATACTCCATATGTGGCCCTATTTCGCTATTTGACGCAACCACAAGCCTCAGATATAATGGAGCCCCTAGTGAATTTCAACGCCTCCATTATATTTGGTCATTTTTGACCGTACCACTTCAGGTTGGCAGAGGCTCTGGGGTGCCAAAACCTAAAAAACACCCCTAAAGGGACACCATTTAGAAAACTACACCCCTCAAGGAATGTAACAAGGGGTGCGGTGAGCATTTGGACCCCACAGGTGCTTCGCAGATTTTCAGAACAATGTGGTGTAAAAAATGAAAAATTCTAATTATAAAATGTTGTTCTAGCCTTCATTTTTCATTTTTACAAGGGGATAAAAGAAAAAAAAAAGCACCAAACGTGTAGCGCAGTTTCTCCCGAGTACGGAAATACCCCACATGTGGACATAAAGTGCCAAGCGGGCGCAGGACGAGCCTCCAAAGGGAAGGAGCGCCAATTGGCCTTTGCAAGCTGGATTTTACTGGAATGGATTTCAAGGGTCATGTCGCATTTACAGAGCCCTTGTGCTGCCAAAACACTGGAAACCCCCCACAAGTGACCCCATTCTGGAAACTACACCCCTCAAGGAATCTAACAAGGGGTGCAATGAGGATATGGACCCCACTGGTGATGGGCACAAATGTGGAACAATGTGACGTGATAGGGAAAAATTTCATTTTTTTCACTTTCACGGCACAAATGTGCCCGTCATCAAGGGGTCCATATCCTCATTGCACCCCTTGTTAGATTCCTTGAGGGGTGTAGTTTCCAGAATGGGGTCACTTTTGGGGGGTTTCCAGTGTTTTGGCAGCACGAGGGCTCTATAAATGCGACATGGCGTTCATCATCCATTTTGGCCACATCCAGCCTCCAAAATCCAAATGGCGCTCCTTCTCTTCGGAGGCTTGCCCTGCGCCCACATGGCGCTTTATGTCCACATGTGGGGTATTTACGGACTCAGGGGGAATTGCTCTACACATTTTGTGTGTTTATTTTCTCTTTTAACCCCTTGTGAAAATGATAAATTCAAGGCTAAACCAACATTATAGTGTAGAAAATGTAATGTTTCATTTTCACGCCATATTGTTCCACATTTGTGCCAGTCACCAGTGGGGTCCACTCCTTGTTACATTCCCTGAGGGGTGTAGTTTCCATAATGGGGTCACTTGTGGGGGGGTTCAACTGTCTTGGCAACACAGGGGCCTTTTAAATGCAACATGGCCCCTCGAAATCCATTCCAGCCAAATCCAGCCTCAAAAAACCAAATGGCGCTCCTCCCCTTTGGAGGCTTACCCTGCACCCGCATGACTCTTTATGTCCACATGTCGGGTATTTCCGTACTCTAAATTGCTCTACACATTTAGTGTTTTTTTTTGTTTTTGTTTTTTTATCTTTTAACCCCTTGTGAAAATGAAAAAATCAAGACAAGATCAATGATTTAGTGTAAAAATTAAACAATTTTTACACTAAATGTTGGTCTAGCCTTGATTTTTTTTCCCTTTTCCACAAGGGGTTAAAAAAGAAAGTGAACACAAAACGTGTAGGGTAATTTCCCCTGAGTACGAAAATACCCCACATGTGGACATTATGTGCCATATGGGCACAGGGCAAGCTACCAGAGGGACAGAGCGCCATTTAGAGGCTGGAATGGAGGATGGAGGCCATGTCGCAATTACAAAGCTCCTGTGCTGCCAGGACAGTAGAAACCCCCCACAAGTGACCCCATTCTGGAACCTACACCCCATAAGGAATCTAACAAGGGGTGCAGTGAGCATATGGACCCCACTGGTGACAGGCACTTACGTAGAACATGTGCCGTGAAAATAAAAAATACAATTTTTTTTTTCATTTTTACGGCCCAAATGTGGCCGTCACCAGGGGGCCATATCCCCGCTGCCCCCCTTGTTAGATTCCTTATGGGGTGTAGTTTCCAGAATGGGGTAACTTGTGGGGGGTTTCTACTGTCCTGGCCGCACAGAGGTTTTGTAATTGCATCATGGCATCCTCTAATGGGAATAGCGGCCATACCTACTTAGCTGGGGAAAAGGGACAATTATTAATTTATTTGCAGGTATTAGGCCAATTATTAGTTTATAAGGTTGAAAATGACAGGTGTCCATCAAATTCAACCTGTGTTGATCCAGAGGAAGGCAAAAAACCCTTGTGAGGCAGACGACAGTAGCCTCATCACAGGGGAAAAATTCCTTCCCGACTCCATAATGGCGATCAGAATAATCCCCGGATCAACGTGACCCCTGAAATAGGAATAAGGGACAGAATTTAGAAAATGTAGAACCCCAATGACGTGTGGTGTGCCTTGAAGCTGTATGCAGAGGCCGGGGTGATCAGGACAGGTGTCACACTGGAAAATGGTGTCCTTCCTTCATACACTCTAAGGGTACGTGCACACTGTGGAATGGTGAAGGATAACCCTTTGTGCATTCCGCAGCTGCCACCCGCCGGCGGACTGATGCAGGCGCGTGTCTCCGCTCATGTCACACTCCATTCTATGCACGGGTGGATTCTGCCCTCTGTCCAAAGAATGAACGTGGCACGATCATCGGCACTGGAGGGGTTAATCACCCCCCGTGCCGACGAGCAGAGATGGCCTGCTATACATTATAGCAGGCCATCTTCCCCGACCGCTGTGTGTGGACACAGCGATCGGGTAAACATCGGGCGTAAGTATACGCCCGTTTGCGTTAAAGCCCACCCTGCGGCGCCCGATGTCGTTAAGGGGGTATGTATGTATGTATGTGTGTGTGCGTGCGTATATGTGTGTGTGTGTGTGTGTGTGTGTGTGTGTGTATATATATATATATATATATATATATATATATATATATATATATATATATATACACTATAATACACACACACACACTTTACATTTGGAAACATTTACATTTGGAAACATTGAGCTTCAATACCCATTGTTTTGACCACTTATCTATCAAAACTAAATCATTTACCATATTACTGACACCTCCAGGAAAATCACACTTTTGTATCATGAGCAAACAGACAAACCTTACCTACTAAACCTATGTCACTTATAAACATATTAAAATGAATGGGACCCAGAACAGACCCTTGTGGCACACCACTTGGAACCAGACTCGTTGTGACCAGTCTTCATCCTGGCCAGGTGATACGGACCCTGAACAGAGCACCCCATTCTATAAACTGAGATTTGTAAACCAGACAACCCCTTTTAAGGACCAGGAATCACATTCTGACAGCAGTCAGCAAAGTAGTTCTGTACACCCCTGTGTAATGTTAATACTGTGATTTATAGACCAGTATCGCTAGAAGAAGCCGTATCCTGTGATAGAGGGGAGCAGCCTTTTTAAGACTTTATATTACATTTCCAGTATCTTCTGAGCTATTACCGGCACCATTAGCGATCGAGCACTTCTACCGCGTTCTAGAAGGAAATAAGAGCCGACTCGGTGACCCTGTGGTTTTCTTCTTTTCTTCAGCTTTGATTTGATTATTTGTGGGATTTTTCTTTTTAAAGTTTCTTTATAAAAATCCGGGTCTGGAGAGTTTCCTGCTGAGTTTGGTTCCCCTAAAGGTAACTTGTATATAATCCATATCCCGTACAGGTATTTATCTGTACAGGAGAGTGACTCGGAGAGTGTACTAGATATAACATATATAACTGTACAGGAGAGCGTTACATCTAGTAACTTGTATATAAGGATGGCTCTATCCGTATCCCGTACAGAAGGGCAACTCACACACACCCATATCTTACTAGATATATAACTGTATAGGAGAGCGTTACATCTAGTAACCTGTATATAAGGATGGCTGTCTGTGTGAGTCACTCTCCTGTACAGTTATAGATGTTACATCTAGTAACCTGTATATAAGGATGGCTGTCTGTGTGAGTCACTCTCCTGTACAGTTATAGATGTTACATCTAGTAACCTGTATATAAGGATGGCTGTCTGTGTAAGTCACACTCCTGTACAGTTATAGATGTTAAATCTAGTAACCTGTATATAAGGATGGCTGTCTGTGTGAGTCACTCTCCTGTACAGTGAAGAGAGCTGGATTGTAATGCCGCACACAACCTGAGGACAGGGGTGGCGCTGTTTGGATGGTGCAGTCGCGTGACATTGGACTGATCTGGCAGCGGGAGAGGAGACTGAATCTATTCAGATAGAAACTATATGATTTTTTTTTTTTCTCCCTTTTTTGGACAAGTTCCCAGTACAAATCCCGGGCCTCCCCCTCCATCACACAGCAATATTTATAGATTTCAGCTCCATCTCTAGGAGACTACTCCTAGTGAGTTTGTTCTCCTTCCATGTCGGATGTGAGTCAGGTCGTGTGTCAGTAACTACGAGCACCGCTAACGGAAGGCAAAGACTTTCCTGACTGGAAAGGACGGGAAACATGTTCCCAAGATCTTCAGGAAGCCGAGGCCTCCCGGTCCACACCTCCGGCTGTAAGAGGGAGAATATAAAGTCCCTTTAATCCGGCATCTGGGAGAAAAGGATAGAAAAGCCACCTAAGAGGCTAGAAACCAGATTCAGCACAAGTGCCTGGTGTCTGTAGCCTTTACAGTGCATTAAATGGAAGTTCAGCTCCTCTCTGTTCTTATTGCTGCAGTTGTATGGCGGCTCCATGTCTCTGGTCATGAATAATGCATGGGGGGTCATGGTTAATCAGCTGCTGAATCTATTACACTCCTGCGGTTATCGGTCTCGAGTTGCATTTATGTAAAGCTAGCCCCCTACCAGCTGAGCCAGCCGGCCGTGTCTAGTATACGGTATCCAGGTTAACAGGACACTTGGCCCCGGGCCTGCTGGCACTGACTCTTGTAGGTGTCCGTTGTACAGGCTAGAGGCGCCACCCAGTGTTCATACAGATACAGCTTTATTGGGATTATTTAGTAATTTGTGATTTAAATTTTTCTTCTTTTGCAGGATTTTGCGGATCTATGAGAAATGAAGCTGATACCAACATAGCGAAGCCCAGAGAGTCCTCAGGAGAATGAGGGATATCCACCGCGTGGTCAGTGTCCTGGCTGCCGTCCAGTGTCTGCTGCATCTTGTCTGCAGCTCAAGTGAGTCCAGGGGGTGGGAAACTGCTGACATAGAAGTATTCTATCAGTATAACTATTATTAACGGGGTATTCCAGCAAAAGGAGGAGGGGGGAAATAATATATTATAAAATATGTGTGTGTGTGTGTATATATATATATATATATATATATATATATATATATATATATATATATATATAATTTATTATTATTTCTAACACATGAAGCATTCTAGAGTCCCAGGATACCCCTTTAAATAGTAGTGACCAACAATAGGTATAATATGCATATATTGGGGACCACACAGCATCAATGCAGATTAGTATAGGACCAACAGCAACAATGGTTTGGGGTATACATAAGCCACTGCACAACACTCAGTATATTATTGCCTTTTGTCATTTAAAGTCTCTTCATAGCTGTCATGCTACTCCCTTACATGATAAATATATTTATTTCTGCAGTCACCACGGAGGGGCTCTCATATCCCCCTAGTGGTGGCTGCAGGTAGTCAGCATTTTGGCTTAGAAAACTAGAGCCCATCCATTTCTGCTAAAAAAATTTATATCAGTGAACAGCGACTTTACCCACAGAATGGGGAATAACTAATAGGTTAGTCTGGGTGAATCTACCATAGTAGAAAGTTGCCGTGTGGCCATATTATGGCTTATTGGCTTCTCCGCTTGCTCCGTTCGTCCTTTTTTTTCCCGTTTATTGGCTCTGACTCCAGCTCTTCTTCATAGAGAAATACATGAAGCGGCAGCCTCAAGTGTTACTCAAATAAACTGTCCTTAAAGTGTTGACTTAAGCAAAGTGCGGATTGTAAATGTTATTAAAGCCCCGGCCTGTAATAAATTCTAAGAGACTTCTGGCAAAAGTGTAAAAACAATGAGTCCTCGATAGAAGAAGAGAACCGTGTGAATGAGCAGGAGGGACAGGGGGGGGCTCATATTTATTCAAATTGGCTTCTCTCCAGTTGAAACTTCGCAGGTTGAAATAGTTTTAACCATTTACATCTGGGATGGGGAACCCTCGCCCCTCCAGCTGCTGCAAAACTACAATTCCCATCATGTCTGGACAGACAAAGCTTTGTCATAATGGTAGTGAGGAAGGAATAAAAGCAATAGAAAAAAAAATTGTGCAAACAGTATAGTGTCATACAGTTGTATGAACTCAAATGAATAGGCCTTAAACCAGGAATGGGGAACCTTCAACCCTCCAAGTGTTACAAAACAACAATTCCCATTATGCCTGGACAGCCAAAGCTTTAGCTTTGGCTGCCGGGGCATGATAGGAATTGTAGTTTTGTAACCGCTAAAGGGCCGAAGGTTCCCCATCCCTGTCTTATACTAAGCTGAGACTTCCTGTCCAGTTTGTGTTGATAAGGAGGAGGTTGAGTATTCCTGCCCTGTCTGATTAGGAGGACTCTTCTCTGTACAGCATTATGACAGTTGACAGCAGTAGGTAGAGGAGACAGTAGATTAAGTTCACAGCTCGGCCTCCCCCTCCTCTGTAAAATCTCCTGTGCAGAGGTACACTCAGTAATGGTTCCTATTCCCTGTCAATGAGACAGGTCCCATGTATTATCTATGTCCATGCATTTGCATCACTAAATGCTGTTTAAAAGCAAGATGGCAGCCCCCATAATAGTGTAAAAAAAAAAAGGAAAAAATACGGTCAGACAATAGAAACAGATTAGAGAAAAGATGTCTCAGTATCTGTCTCTAATCCGTAAAAGAAAAGGGCAAATCGCATCAGGAACATCAAGATGAGTTTCCCTCTAACAATACATTTTGAGCGTGTATATGTAATATTATACACCACACGCATAATAGTGAACTGCTGCTCACACCCATCTTCACTATAATAATAGAAAACATGCTCAAAATGTTCTCCGGAGTCATCTTCTTCCCACAAATGTTGGTTTATATAGAGAACAGATGGGGAAATGCGAAATGGGGAATCTCACTGACCTGCCAGTAAATCCATGTTCAAACAAAAAAAAAAAAACCCTGCATCTTCCAGAAAAAAAGAAACAGCACCACCCCTGTCCTCAGGCTGTTTGTGGTATTGCAGTAGTCCATGGTGCTTCATGATAGATCTAGGTTAGAAAGACGCCATCATACAGCAGATTACAGCGACTGTCACACTATTCGTGGTTTGTTCTTCAGATTCTTCTGATTTCTACAAGAACCTGGACTGTGTGACCCATGACTTTAGTAACCTATCCTGCCGATGGGACACCCCCTACCCTGCCGAGCAGAACATCCTCTACAAGGTTTGCTCCAAGTAAGTAATCAGAAACTCTTTAAACACTGGCGAATAATGGAAATTGATGAGTTTACTCTGTATTTTATTAAAGGGGTTTTCCAGTTTTAAATAAAGTTTAATCTTTGTATAACTCAACATTCTTTTCATTCCATGCTATTACTGAGATAAGATGTGTATGAGAACATAGTAGAATATGTGGAGAGGCGGTAACCTGTAAGATAGCCAGTACTGCTATCAGCTGAGACCTGTATCCAGTCGAGACAATGCTCTGTGAGCTCTACACCCTGGACCCCAGACTTATACTTTGTATATAGCTAATCCTGCTCTCAGCTAAGATATAGATACACATGTATCCAGTCTAGACAATGCTCTGTGAGCTCTACAGCCTGGACTCCAGACTGATACATTGTACATAGCTAGTCCTGCTCAGAGTTTTGCTAGCTTGTGATAAGCTGTAGAAGCTGCGGTAACTCTTCTATGACACTCTGCTACCTCTGATACTTGGTGGAGTCACTGATCACCATTGTTCTTGTCTCTCTCAGGTCCTCCGTGTCCAATTTATGTTACGAAACAAGTGGAAACCAGCTGGAAGTGGAGTTTCCGATTTTCTCAGAGTCTGATCTCAGTATAGAGGCCAGAGACATTGAGGGGAAACCATCCATACGTTTTCAGAAGACTTCCATAGATATTCGTAAGTTTCCTGCATGTCATTATGAACTCATGACTTCACTGAATGCCCTTGATCTTTATGAGGTAGACTTCTACATAAACCAGGTGAGGTCAGGACTAGTGTTAAGGTGGTTAAAGAAGTTGGATGCTGCCCTAGAGAGTCATGGAAAACATGGATACAGCCATAGTGGGAACTAAATGGTTGATAAAACAGGGGCACCCAAACAAGTATGCATAGGGGTGTTAGCTGTAGCAGCAAGGGGCGCCCTGAGAAGTATGTAACAGCAGGGGGTGCCCTAATAAGAATGTTACAGCAACGAGAGTCCCAACAAGTAAGATGCCCTCATCTGACACCTAACAAGTATGTATTCAAGGGGTGTCTTAACAAAAATGTAACAGCAGGGGGCACCCTATGAAGTATGTAGCAGTGAGCTGCACCCTAGCAGTTATGGTGCACTTGAGAGGACCTGACAGCAGGGTGTTTCCCTAACAAAGTATATTGAAGGCAGGGGGCACCCTATCAAGTCTTCAGCTGTTGAGGGGGCACCATCACTCTTCATCACAGTTAATCGGAGATATGGGAACCCCTGAGGACACCCTCATTTGCTTAAATAAAAATATAGAGTGGTTGTGGGTGTGTAGTCTCCTGTTAGATGCAAGCAGCGGATGCACTAGGAGTGGATGGTGTCCAGTTGGATGGGGTGGAGGGCTGTATGTATCCTAACTTCCCCATAGTGCACATGTTCGGCCATGACTGGTGCTTCTTCTGCAGGAGAGGATGGGTTAATCCTCCTTCCTGTGTAGATCTCACGCTGCCCCCTGTATCCTGTTCAGCTGATTAGAAGGGTTTTCCTGTCCGTGATTTCATTAGGGAGATGGACATAATGGACACTCGTTTTCTGGACTCTTCACTAAGTGTTTGTATCCGCTTCTTGCAGCTTATGTTCCTTACCCACCAGAGATTAACTCCTTGTTTGCCGACTATCAGTCCAATGTGCTCTCTGTGGAGTGGACTGCAAACTCCACCTCGCTCCTGGATGGGGTGATGCTGACCTGTGAGATGAACGTGCTACGTGGAGAAAACTTACTGGTGAAAAATGTAAGTACATGTGTGAAAAGCTAAAGCTATGGTTACAGACATGTTTTATATGGCTGCAACTACATACAGTGCAAAGAAAATTCCCTACCAGGGAACCCTTAGTAGTCTTTACCCCCAATTAGCACTATTGCCAGTCCCTCAGGGGCGGGGTCACAGAACCCCACAGGAAACGGCACAAGTGAATAGCAGCTCCGCCTCTGCAGTACCCAGACATGCTGTATACCCCTGTATAACTCAGTGTATTCACCATTCAAGGCACTAAGACAGGGAGATGGGTGTCCTCGGTGAAGCCAGTGTTTGTTTCTCATAGGCAAACACTTAGTGCTGAATAAAACATGAGAGAAGCCCTACATTTTTGTAGAAACAGCACATCCCTTGTCCATAGGGTGAGTCTGGTATTGCAACACAAGCCTGTGGTCGTATCCTTCAGTCTATATATTCAGGTCTCATGACATGATGGGCATGGCCTGCCCAGGAACCTGTGTAGGAAATTTCACACACATAGACTTTACTGTCAGTCATTTTTTAGGTAAGTTCCCAGGTTATGACAGACAATGCCCTGGCTCTGAGCATGCAGTCTAGCTGGCGATATGGCCTCCCTAGATCTGTTAGTTGGTGGGATTTGGGGCTGGGTCTTTTTTGTATTTCCAGCTTTTACCTGGAGTATAACATTTAGAAATGAGAAAAAGCTCAGCTACTTTCTTGCATAAACTGCGCCATTGCTATCCTCCAGGTTGTGTGTGGTATTACATTTAAGCTCCATTTACTTCATTGGAACTGAAACCCAACACCTAATCTGAGGACAGGCGTTGTGCTGTTTCTGGAAGAAAACGGCTGTGTTTTTCTAAGCCTGGATAATCCCTTTTTAGGTATCTCCTATCCACAGGATCAGTGTGTGTCTGACCGTAGGGACCCTCCAATTATTTCATATGGGGCTTCCATAGGTTGCAGTGCCTGTAAGCCCCATAGACAGTGAATGTAGCCAGGTCATTGGCTTTTACTCCTGTATCCTCTATATGTGCAGAATTCTCCCCTCTTATCAGCCGCTCTTTTCTCTTTGTAGGATACGGTGGTAGAACATTGGCATCCTGATGCTAGGATGTTCCACTGGAATTGGACCTCCGACTTTCCTTTAAATTGCTCTTCGCACTCGGTGAGGGTCCGCTGCTTTGTCCACGAAGAATACTACGATGGTGAAAAAAGGCTGAGCGACTGGAGCACCACCAAAACCGTCAATGGTAATAATCTACATATGCCGCCATCTGTGATCCTCAACCTGTGGCTCTCCAGCTGTTGCAAAACTACAAATTCCCAGCATGCTGGAGGTTGTAAATTTTTTCAACAATTTGAGAGCCACAGGTTGAAGAAATCTGGCTTAAAGGGGTACTCCAGTGGAGAAAAAAATTATTTAAAATCAACTGGTGTCAGAAAGTTATACAGATTTGTAGTTTACTTATATTTAAAATTAGCTGCTGTATGTTCTGCAGGAAGTGGATTATTCTTTCCAGTCTGACACAGTGCTCTCTGCTGCCACCTCTGTCCATGTCCAGAGCAGTAGCAAATCGCCATGGAAAAACTGTCCTGCTCTGGACAGTTCCTGATATGGACAGAGGTAACAGCAGAGAGCGCTGTGTCAGACTGGAAAGAATACACCACTTCCTGCAGGACATACAGCAGCTGGTAAATACTGGAAGATTTTAGATTTTTAAATAGAAAGTTATAAAAAAAAATTGCAATTTACTTCTGACACCTGTTGATTTGAAAGAATTGTTTTTTTACCAGAGTACCCCTTAAATAGGCAGTAAGATTATGAATGGTAGTTTTGCCACTGATTGGGTATCATTGGTCTAGATCTATAAGGCGCACAACACTTGAATACAGATGTAGTAACACTCACCTCCTCTATCTCTCTCTCTCAGGCAGCAGTGCTGACAATGTGGTCTTCCCTGAAGATATAGTTGTCCCTGTTGGCTCAGATGTCAACTTCTGCTGTAAAGTAGAAAGCGGTAGTGAAGTGAAATCCATACAATTCAAGTCCGACCCCTATCCTCTTGTCAACCTGGGAAGCGGCAGCAGCGGAATCCAGCTACACAACCTACAGATGTCTGAGTCCAGTGGAGACAATATCTTCTGCTCCACCTACAAGGAGCAGTACATGACTGGGACGGTCGTGTTTGTGGGATGTAAGTAGCTGCACATAAATTTAATTTAAATATTCTGATGGTCCCCCACCAGGGCATGATGAAAGTTTGCACTTACATAACATCATAGTCCATGTTTGTCCATAGTGACTAGTGGTGATTGAACTTGCCGAACTGTTCGGTTTCAGCAACTCTCTCCGAACCTGAACACTTGACATTTGACTCCCGATAGCTGGAGAAGTTGGATGTCCCCCTAGGGAGTCCTGGATAAAGCCCATGGTTGATTCCATGTTTTCCAGGACTACCCAGGATGGTATCCAACTTCTCCAGCTACTGGGAGTCAAACACTCGGCATTCGGGTTCCAGGAATTTTACCAAACAGCTTGCCAAGTTTGGTTAAGGCTAATGTTGAGCAATCACTGGATAGAGCATGGAGAAGCATGTCTACTTCCGTCACTGTACTACATGACCTAAACACCATCCAATGCAAGGCTTTTTAGGCCATGTCATAGACAGCAGGGAGAAAAGCGTTCAGGCACACTTTTCTCTTCCTGCTCGGTCGGGGTCTCGACACTTGGCTTCTAACCGGTCAAAACTATTATTAATATTAAAAAGCATTATTATTATTATTATTACTACTACTACTAACTACTAACTACTAACTACTACTACTACTACTACTACTAACTACTACTTTTGACACATCTCTGGGCCATCCAGAAAGTCCAACAGCATCAGATGGCGGTTTAGAAATTCACAAGTTTATTGTGCAACCAAGTACAATGTGATGTTTTAACCGCAGAGGCTCTTCCTGAAGTACCGTATTTTCCGGCGTATAAGACGAAAAATCTGGGTTAAAGTTTGGGGTCGTCTTATACGCCAGATATGGTCGCCCCATACGGTTGGGGCCGGGGCTCAAAAATGGCCCCATCCCCACTATATGGAGCGACCACTATAAAAAAAACAAAAAACAAAACATTTAACATTCCTGGACACCATGCGCCTCCCGTACTGTTCACGGCGCAGGCAGTGTGACGTACACTACCTGTGCCGGAGACGGAGATCGGCAGTCCTCTCCCTGGCAGCCAAGCGTCTCATCGGAGAGGCTCGGAGACGCTCAGCTGCTGGGAGAGCTTCGGGAGAATGAGAGAGGCTTCGGGAACTTTTGGCCCCGATCTCATTCTCCCTAAGCTCTCCCGGTGGCTGAGCATCTCCGATGAGACGCTCGGCTGCTGGGGAGAGGTTCCGCAATTTCAGACTCTGGCACAGGTAGTGTGCGTCACACTGCCTGCGCCGGGAATGGTACGGGAGGTGCGGAGGCCTAGGTGAGTTAAGTTTTGTTTTTTTTTTTGTTTTTTTTAGCTGCAGTTAACCCCTGCCTGACCGCAGCAGGTCTGCGGTTAGGCAGGGGTTAACATTTTATGGCGTATAAGGCAAACTCCTTAGAATCTGCTTAAGTCAGGGGACGTCTTATACGCCCAGTCGCCTTATATGCCAGAAAATATGGTATATCTCTTTATAAAGCGATAGATACACTTAAAGGTATTATCCCAATATTTAGTCATTCCCTATCCATAGGGTAGGTGAGGACTAGCTGATCACAGGGGTCTGACTGCTGGAGCCCCCATTAATTACAAGGACATAGCCTCAGCCTCTGCTCCATTTCTGGGGGACCTCTGAACATAGGTGTGACTGGTATTATAGTGCCACTTTTAGATTTGGAGTGCAGTGACCCCTGCTGGACGTTAGGAGTGTACTTGTACCTACATAGTTAGGTGCATGTCTCTCAAGTTCAACCAAGAAGTACTTCTAGAAGTAACATGAAGCAAAAGTCCCAGGTGAAAGACTTGGCTATAACTTTAGTTGCGTGTGTATGTTTTAAATTGACAAACAACCTGTAACTGGGTATGAGACGAATTGGTTGGCAGCCTGATATCATAGTGCCCGCATATTCCCCAACACACTGCAGTTCTGGGACAATGGGTAAACCTCTTCCATATAGATGTCAGCACATTTACTGTGTATATTAATACTGGATTCTTCTCTCGTAGATCCTCCGGACAAGCCCCGGGACTTCAGCTGTGAAGCTCGGCACCTCAAGGTGATCAATTGTACCTGGAAAGCAGGAAGAGACACTGGACTGTACGGCGAGGAGCGTGGGACAAAATACTCTCTATATGAAAGGTCGGCCGCATTGTAGTCTATGGGTCTGTGTATAGTGGCATTGTCTTCCCATAATGCTACTTGTTGCTGTATTGTTTGATAATAAGACGGATGATTATATTTTCAGGTTCTCAGGGATAAACACTACATGTTCCGGATACAATGAGGATCAGGATGAATTCAACTGCAGCTACGATATAAAGAAGGAACAGGAACTTCACGAATTCCTTCTCCTTGCTAGAAATCCATTAGGAACTTCTAATACTTCCATAGTGATTAACGTCTCTGAAAGAAGTAAGTCAGGACCGTCCTACTGGACTCTAAAAGGAGCGCTATACTGTCATCTGTATCCTCATATACACCTAAGGCCCCATTCAGTGGCTTTGCATAGACACTCTGTATGGTGACGTTATGCTCGCTCCTAGCACTGCAGGACTCTAGGGAGGAGCCAGAACAGCGCCACATCTGTCACAGGTTGTGCGTGGTATTGCTGCTCAGCCGTGTCCACTTTATTGGGATCTGAGCTTCAGCACCTCTACACAATGTGCGGAACGGTCTGCTTCTGGCTCTATGTGTGGGTGCTACTGATTGTCGAGTGACTGGTGTCAGACCCCCACCAGTCATGTATAGGTGACTAATCTTGAGGATTGTCACTAAAGTCTTGGAAATCTTAAAGCCTATGTCCATTTTTCCAACATTTTCTTGTTGTTGTCTTCAGTAGCAAATGAACAGTCGTTGTTTTATGTCTACAGCTCCTATACAGTGCTATTGGCCCTACTTGTAGCTGATATACATTCAGTAGATTAGTTAGCAAGGTCCTATTAGACAAAGTGATTTTTTTCATTTTCTCTGATTAACAATAAACAATCACAAACGGGAGCTTTTGGGAATGACCGAAGATCATTTACTACAATACACGTAACGATTAGTTACGAACGTTATTATGATCGCTCTTATACTCTAGTTTAGGAATGTTTGTAATAACGAACCATGTGAACATACAATGAAAGATTTGCAAACTATTAACGATGACTTTATGGTCAGCTTAAAAGATGCGATCAACGGCACATACTAATTTCCGTTAGTCGTTTCACCGCTGCCTGCATACACACGGAAAGATTGTTGCTTAAATTCAGACGCTGTAACTGTTTTTCATGCAACATTCTTTCCGTTTAATAGGGCCCTTAGGAAAAAATGGAAAAAGTTATGATTGCAGGATCAGACTATGCTGAATTTTTGGTGTAGTCTGTTACCATGGAGACACAGGGTTGTCTTATCTGATGAGATCTGTCGGATGAGATCTTATTTAAAGAGAGTCACCATCTTCTGTAAATAAATATGTATTTATATAGAATGAGAAGTTCTGGAACATGGGGATTGGAAAAATCTTGTATATTATCTTTAAGATTTTATGTTTGAGTCCCTTTACTGAACTTTAACAGATTTTTTTTTTTTTTTTTTTTTTTTTAAGTTTATCCTTTGCCTATTGACAAATTTATCATCCGCGACACGGATCCTACTCAGGTTTACCTCTCATGGTTTCTTCCTGGAAAATACGCGTCTATTAACCTAAGATGTGAAATCGAAGTCAAACCCATCCATGGTGAGACGGAAACGGTAAGGACCCATTCATGTTACTCCTTGTTGGTGGCCTCGCTAGCAATTGTCACTAGAGGCAGCGGCCCTGGGTCTGTTCCTACCCCTTTATCCCAGTTACCCTTATAGTCATAGATACTAGTGTTGAATGAACTTGTTGAAAGTTCTGACTCGGCAAAGTTCATCTGCACCTAAATTCATGGCATTGGACTCCCGGCGACTGCAGAAGTTGGAGGCCGCTCTAGGGCTGCCGGGAAAACAGGACTCTCTAGGGCAGCAACCTACTTTTCCAGACGCACACATATCTGAACTTTTAGCAAGTTCAATACTAATAGATACTACTATCAATGTGCAGGTGACCTCTTCATTTTTTACTCTTTTTACTTTTTATATAAATAAATGATGATAGTGATCTGTAGCGCTGTGGTTGGTACAGGGATATTCGGTTCTAAAGCAATGATAATGAAGCGATAGTCATATATAGCATATAAAAGAAAAAACAGTAATGAGGAATTGGCTATACCAAATGCAAAATCACAATCAGGTGGATGCTTAGTATGTAGCTATGTTGTGAGCTCAAATAGCGGTATACTAGTACCACACGTAGTAATACTCAAATGTGCTGATGAACTTAGTAGCGGTGTCCTACCTGTGTTTCACAATAAGTGCCTTCAACGATGGTCATACTGTAAAGTTCATCTTGCAAAGTGTAGTGAGGAAGAGTCCTTGCTGTCGGGGTTGGGAGCGAGCCCCGGCCGGCGGCTCTGCTACTACCAGAACACCCGGCACAGTAGAGTAAGTTCAAAGGAGTCCACGTTTAGGTGACGTCACTCTAGTGGATACGGAGGCCGATGTATGGCAAAAAGACATCTAACGCGTTTCAGCGAACTTGCGGTCGCCCTCGTCAGAGAAGTTGGAGGCCGCTCTAGGGCTGCCGGGAAAACAGGACTCTCTAGGGCAGCAACCTACTTTTCCAGACGCACACATATCTGAACTTTTAGCAAGTTCAATACTAATAGATACTACTATCAATGTGCAGGTGACCTCTTCATTTTTTACTCTTTTTACTTTTTACTTTACGGGCTTAGTTGATATGTTATCTTCAACCTTTCTGTTCAGATGTCAGATCTCATAGTATAAACCATTCTGTCTTTTCCACAGCGCAACATCACCTTGGAAGGGTTAAATGACTCTCAGTACCACTGTGACATAGACAGCCTTCACCCCTTTCAAGTCTATGACTTTCGGGTTAGATGCTCATCTTCCGATCATTTTTGGAAGTGGAGCAATTGGAGCGGCAAGAAGAGGCACACGACTCTGACCGCAGGTACGGGAACTAGCTCTGTTATATGGGGTCTTCTGTATAGGGCTTAGTACATGCCTAAAGGTACCCTATAGATTCCATAGCATACACATGCTTATTTGCTGGAACACGTATACTACTTAAAGGGGTTGTCCAGGATTAGAAAAATATAATTGCTTTCTTCCTGAAACAACTCCACTCTTGTCCTCAGATTACATTTAGTGTTGCAGTTCCGCTCCATTGAGGAGAGTTGTAGTGTTATAGTACCACACACAACCTGAGGACAGGAATGGCGCTCTTTTTGTAAGAAATCAGCCATATTTTCTCAACCCCTTTAATAGTGTTAAATCCATGAACTTACTTTTATTTCTATTTATTTTTTCACAGCACCATCAAAAAAGCTGGATATTTGGAGAGAAATTGTCCGGAAACCAGAAGGACGTGAAATAAAGGTTTATTGGAAGGTAAGTCGCCATTGTGTAAGTAGCTTTTATTCCAGTTGCTTATCTCTGTATCATTAGATTAGTTTCCAGCATTGCATATGTATTATTTAGGATTATTGGTGCATATAAATGATATTGAGGCTCTCTGCTTAGGATCTCTTTTTCTAATTTCTTTATATATGGATGGGAGTTTTCCATAACTCTTCAATCCACGCTCAGTGGGCTGTAATGAAGTAGTGACGTCCTTTACCAAGTGCTGGTGTCAGAGTTGATTCAGATCCAGGCCTATTGCAGTCACAGCACTTAAAGGGAATCTGTAACTTTGACTGTGTAGTCTATCCACCAGCATTGTGTTATGTCCCAGAACAAGCCGAGCCAATTGATGTATAGGTTCTGCATGTTGGAAATTATACAATAGCGCCTCCATATTTCACAGTGCTGTACAGCATTTGTGACTGCTTACGATGTAATAATCTTTCAGCACTTGACAGTCAGAGAAGCTAATGGAGTGGTGACCTCCTATAAGGTGACCTGGAGACCCCTGCTCAGCGCTGACCCTCCCCATGTGCTGCAGCTTCCTTCCGACTTCAACAGGACCAGCATAAACCTGACCGGCAGCGATGACGACTATGAGGTCTATGTGACTGCCGTCAATTCAGCTGGATCTTCACCACCTTCCAGGATCACTACTGTGGTGCTGCCAAGCCGTAAGTGTCCTGAGATTGTCTCCTCCATGATGGATAAGTCTGTGGTATGTGGGGTGCAGGTTACAGTGCATGGTTCACAAGGGGTTAATCTGTGTACAGTAACATCTGGCTGGATATATACAGAGCTCAGAACGGGGTAAATATAGGCGCTCAGGAGTCTGCTGTCATGACTCATTGATGAAGGATTTCCTGCGTAATACTCCTCACCATAAGGCTGAATCACGAATGTAGTAACATCATATTGTCCCGAGATATTAGGCGGGGGGGGGGATGGGGGGGTAGGGAGTCATCTGTGATCATCACTACAAGGCTGCACATAGAACAATGACAGCAGACTCTGATTGGTGGCGGTAAAAATCACAGTTGCTTTCTTCTAGAAACAGTGCCTCTCCTGTCTTCAGGTTGTGTGTGTTATTACAGCTCAAATCCAGCAGAGTTGTCATACCAGACACAACCTGAGGACAGGGGTGGTGCTGTTTTGAGGAGAAAAAAAATATTTCTTTATCTAATCCTGGATAATCTCTTTAACTTTTCTATAGGTGTCAAACTTGAGAAGATTGAGGGGGAAAGCGATGGTGTGAACCTAACCTGGAGCCCAGACTGGAACGCTTCCTGTGGATATTTGGTGAAGTGGTTCCCGTCCTGTCACCCACTGGATTCATCACTGATGTGGAAGAGGTTTCCCTCAAATGCTGCCAGCGGCTTTATTAGCTCAAGTAAGAAGAGTGTGAGGGTTATAGAATTGTGAAGTGCTGAGGAATCTGTTGGCGCCATATAAATAAAAATTATTATAGGGGTGCAGACCTTGCAGCTAGAGGCAGTGACATTTTGGGTCTTGTGTATCCCAGTACCCCAGACTACTGTCAATATCATAGTTTTTTGTCACACACAAAAAACCTGGCTGCTTTCTTCCAGAAACAGCGCCGCTCTTGCTCATGGGTTATTTCCTGTAGTGCAACTTTATTAAAATTAGCTGAGTTAACATCGACACATAGACAAGAGCAGCGCTGTTCCTGGAAGAAAGCAATCGGTTTTCACACCAAATAACAATTAATTTGGTGAGTGACAAGTAGAAGATGTCACCAAAGAATGTAAAGTTCAGACCATGTTTGTTCTTTGAAGTCCGAGGAAGTCGAGTAAAATAGTGTAAATAAGTAGATGTGGATGGGTATAGATACAGAGGATGGATTGGATTAGTCACCATGGGCCAGGCTTCCTCTTGAAGTGGCAGGGTGAGGTTTATCATGTGACTGGTGTAACTTGCCGCTTGTCTGCTTTGTATTGTCAGAAGACTTTCAGGCCGGGCAGAGATACAACGTGTCCGTGTACGGCTGTAAGGATGACGAACACCAGATACTGAAAGAGATGATCGTCTACGCCCAGGAGCTCGGTGAGTGATGTCAGAGCAATTGTGGGATTTGCTTTTATGCCCTAAAAACTGATATGTTATGTTTATTCTACACTTATTTTATATATATATATATATACAGTGGTGCCTTGGATTACGAGCATAATCCGTTCCGGATCCAAATCCACTCTTAAACCAAAGCAAATTTTCCCATATGAAATTACTGATATGCAGACAATTGGTTTCACACCCCAAAAATAATGATTTTTAAATAACATGTAGAACAGATGAAACAAACAATGAGAAACAGCTGAATATGTGATATAAGTTACTGTACAGTATGGAAATCAGCATGTGGAGTATAATGTATAGTAAGGGCATAAACTTGAAAACACAGCAGCAGTTTGTAGATACAGGGTGGAACTGCAGATCCCCATAATGCAGTAGGGTAGTACAACAGGCTAAAAGAGAGAAACAGGACTGCTTTCAGAGGTCTGTGTGGTCACATGATCACAATGGGGAAGAGGTGTGTTCAGCATGGACCAATCAGTACTCACAGAGACTGCAGGGAGAGAGAGGTTACAGCTATGGAGAGATTACCTCCACAGTCCTGTCCCCTGATGCAAGCCCCAGCCTGAAGTAAATCTGCTATGATTTGGAAGGTGAGGGAGACTTCCTGGGTCAGAGTACAGGGCTGTAGACCCCGCTATGCAGACCATGCCCCTCCCCAACTCACCCTCCCACCCAGTACAGGGAGCTCTTAAACCAAAACAATGCTCTTAAACCAAGTCACAATTTTGAAAAACTGTGAGCTCTTAAACCAAAACGCTCTTAAACCAAGGTGCCACTGTATGTATGTATGTGTGTATATATATATATATGTGTGTGTGTGTGTGTGTGTGTGTGTATATATATATATATATATATATATATATATATATATATATATATATATATATATATATACATATTATAATTTTTTTTTTTTTTTTTTTTTTTAAACACACTTTATGGCTTTAACACCTTTTATAGTCAATCATGAGATTGATTCTACTGGTCAATACTAGCCCATTGCACAGTATTGATCAGTGAGATTATTTGAGAGTAGAAAGCCGATCTGAACACACGTACAGCTCCATGTGCAGTATTCCAAAGAGCCCAGAATAATGTGTCTCTCGCTTTTATACTCTTTTGTATAGTCCAGAAAGATCCACCTTTTATACCACACATGTGTGACCTCCGGCCCTGTCCGGTCTAAACTACTGTTAGCTCCTGCAGCATCAATGCTAAGATACATACTGGGCTTACATAATTTTAAAACTGAGATTTGTTTTCCCAGCTCCTTTAGTGGCGCCAAATTTCACGGTAGAGGAGACAACATCCAGCTCTATACTGGTGAAGTGGGACGCTATATCTGAAGAGAACCTCCGAGGTTTCCTGCAGGGCTACCTGGTCTATGTGGTGAAACAGCAGAATGACTCGGTCTTCTCCAGGTTCCAGGACTTCGGTAATTCATCATGGTTATTTGGTGGCCCGAGTACCCCATTTCCCTACTGCTATGCCATTGCCACCATATCCTGCTTAGGTCGTCTTGCAAAAAGGTGCTGGCAGTGGAAACAAGGATCAGTATACCGGATCAGTATACCGGAAGTGCTTCCAAAACTTTATTTAGACTATGTTGGGGAAAACACCTTTAAGGCTCTCCACCTTCTTGGGCCTGGGTAATAAAGTGTTAGAGTTTTGATTAGTCGGGGTCTATGTGTTTAGAACCCACTGATCACCCAACGCAGGAGAAGCACACAGCTGAACAGGCTTACTCCCCGACACCCTGCCGTGCTCTTCACATGTAATACAGTATTATCATGTTTCTATGCTTAAAATTTATTCCTCCTCTTTGTTTTTGATCTTTTATAGTTCGTCACACAGAGACAAAATTAAAGAATATCACCGACCCGGCAGTGCGGGTCTTAAAGATAGAAGACCTGCGGAGCGGAACAAGTTACACCCTGGGATTACAGGCTTATACCAGGGGAGGGATGGGCCCTATCAAATCCTTCTCAGTCCTGACTGCTGACAACGGTAAGTGTGTACTGCGCCTAAGAGGCGGAACATGAAGCTCATGGGTCCCAGTGTAAAATTTACATTGGAGACCCCACCGACCTGTGTACACATGCTGGGCTCTTATGTGGTAGAGGGACTTCTACATCCTGTTTAGCTGTGGGTGTGTGAACTGGGATAATGAAGGCTAATACCTGCTTATAACATTGTATTCTTCTTAAAATTTTTTCAAGCTCTTGGTCTTATACTCGCCATCATAATCCCCATAGTGGTTGCGATTGTACTTGGCATTGTGGCCAGCGCCTTTTGTTACCAGAAAAGAGAATGGTAAGTAGAACGGGATCTTTAGAGACATCTGGGAGATAATTGGGAAGTTTACTGGTGATCAGTAGAGATGGGCAAACTTCTCAAAGTTTGTGTTCCCACGAACCCAATCGATTGGCATTGGAATCTCGCTGCCGCGAAAACATGGATACAGCCATAGGCGTTTGTGTTCGTTGGAGTGCAAACTTTCTGCAAGTTTCCTCATTTCTAGATGACCCCCTATCTGTAGAGTTGGCTGACGTAAAATTTGAAATCCTATTGCCATTTAGAAACCATCAAAAAATGGCCGCCAACATCAATGACAAATAACCACCCAGTGCAAGCAGAGGCGCTCGCACACAGAAAACGCATCATTATTTATCACGACTGTTAAAGAACATCCTGGGTTTTCAGCAATTTTCCCCTTTTAAAAAAAACTTTAAAAGAAATTGAATTATTTTTAAAAGACAAATGTTTGCTGATTATTAGTTTTTCCATGTAAGAAGTTCAGAATGTAGTTGGACGCCTTCCCATATATATGTTAATTTTAGTCAGACGTTGATAAATAATGTTTCCCGCGATTGTGATTCACGTGGCTGAGATGGAAAGTAAAGACCGAGGTCACAGGAAGCTGTGTCCCTGCCGATTCCGCCAAGCCTTGTGCTGAGGACACACGGCTTCATCATAGGAGGTTATCCCATCCACATCGGCCATTTAGGGTTTCCGGCTTCCTTCTATAGCGCTGGATTCACATAGAGAATAATAGCTGGGGCTGTGCAGCTTTCTCATAATTTTATGGAGATTTCAATTTATTTTTGTTTTCCATTATAGGATCAAAGAAACTTTTTATCCCGACATCCCCAATCCAGAAAATAGTAAAGCTCTGCAATTCCCAAAGAACGGCACTGAGGTAATGTTACCAAAATGGCCCCTCCTTATGCTCTACATCAGGGATGGGGAACCTTTGGCCCTCCTGCTATTGCAAAACTACAATTTCCATCATACCTGGACAGCTGGCTAGCTAAGTATGATGGGAAATGTAGTTTTGCAACATTTCTCACTTTCTGCATCTAGTATTGCATATCAGTTGTCAGCTTGTAATGCCGCACACTATCGGTGTGGTGCTGTTTTTAAAATCCTCAACAACCCCTCTACGTCTGACGTGGGGGAGGGCCTGCATTGTGGGGCCAGCTGGTTTATCCCATTATATATTTGCCTTCTGATGGTTTTTCATCTGTCTTTTATTTTCAGGGGAGTAAAACTATTAAGACTCTGGAGATGAACCGGTGCACCCCCAGCAGCGTTGAGGTGGTCGAGCCATTCCCGAAGATCCTTGACACAGAGCTGAATTCTCCGTTGTCAGACTGTGGTCCGTTTCCAGAGGATGGCGCGGAGACCCTGGAGGATAATCATGCCAGTATCATATATACCCAACCAGCCAGCCATGAGGATACTTCCAACCCAGTGCTGGACGGCTCTGCCTCGCCGTCTGTGGTGTATATAGATGTCCAGTCCATGTACCAGCCGCAGGGTAACTCAGAGGATGAACCTGATGGCGACTTTGCTGATGGAGCTGGGTACAAACCTCAGATGCAGCTGCCTATTAGTTCTGTGAACATGGACAACCAAGAGTCCATGGAAGATGACATGGTGGCGTCTTCAGGGTATAGACCTCAGGGACACCCCAATACCTGGGCCACCGATTCTCCAGGGTCTCCAACGTCCATGGGAAGTGAAAACGCTTCCTTCGGGAGCCCCTGCTCTGTGAACTCCAGACATTTCCTGATCCCTCCAGTGGACAATAAAGACTCCCTCAAGCCCACCCACATTGGATGGTCGATCTCTTCACTGTTTCAGAACAAGCAAGAGGATTGAACATGGGTGACATGAAGTCTTCCTGCACCACCCAGCATGCCCCTCCAGCTGCTCTTCCATGAAGGAGGTCCATCCATAGTTGTGTCAATGCAATCATTGGGTTCGTTTTCTTAAAGGGACAGATTTACGAGTCTTGTTACCGTATCAAGTAGATGCTGCATACATCCCCATCTACGCTTCGGTATCCTCCTGCCGCCGGAAATAACAACAGTGACTAGCGGCAGCCGAGGTGTATTGCCTTAAAGGGGCTCATCATTGGTTCAGGCTCCTGATACCGCAGAACATACTATTAGAACCGTGGCAGCCGTGGTCCAATCACTTCCACGTATGGGGTCACGACAGACCTGCGGTGCTGCGTAGCCATAAAAGCTATAGATTTCCGATACTCCGAGGACACGATGGCGGATTATTATGTTCCGAATTATCGGACATCTTGAGACGAAAATTTGGTGGTCTGGAAAATTAGAACATCGTCGTTTTTTTTTTTACTTTTTATGTTGAATTTTATTTTTACATTTTTTATGTATATAGAGCAAATCTATAAGGTCAATGTGGAAATTTCAGGTTCTGCAAGGGTCAGTGCCACTCAATAACCCTAAAGTGGGGAATAGGGTTAAAAAAACTACATTCAGGTCGTCGTCTTACAATGTGACTTTATTATGTAGCAGTCTCTCCAGAAACGGGACTTTTTTTATATATATTTTTTTAGTTGCAGAAGAAATTTCTACATTTTTAACTTTTTTTTTTTTTTTTTTTTTTTGGTCAGGATGTTTATGAATGTATCACATCGTTTTTTTTTTTTTTTTTTCCCAGTGAGAACACTACTTATTTTTATGGGATTTTTAGGTCGCGCTATAGTCTGTTCTGTTCACACTTTTTTACGTGGTTTTTGATGGCCAGATTTGAAAGTGGTTGTCCAGACTTAGAAAAACATGGCCGCTTTCTTCTAGATACAGCACCACTCCTGTCCTCAGTTTAGGTGTAGGTTTTGCAGCTCCATTGAAGTGAATAGAGCTGAATTGCAATACCACACACAACCTGAGGACAGCAGTGGTGCTTTTTTTGCAAGAAATTACTTGTGCTTTTTCAAATCCTGGATAACCCCTTTAAGACCCCCAGTGGAAAGCTTATGGACACAGTGGGATCCATTATTGTATGATCAGAGCTGCAGCACCAAATGTGAATCAAGCCTCTGCTTCTTACACCCGCCGTAGCTGTATTGCTGACCCATATGGTTCCTTGGATTATGGGGTTTCCAGTCCCACAGATGGGTCCATATGTTACGTTTTGGAAATTTTACAAACAACCCCTCCCCCCTCCCCAGTGAACATAAGCTCAGATTCCTTTGATGTCTATCCGCTATACACGAACATTTCTCTAATCATTATTTCAATTTATCTGGTTCAATTAAAATACCTCTGCAAACAGGCCATCCTTCACGATTGTGAGGGTAGCCCTTCCTATACTTCCTGTTATGTCTGGAAAGCCAAAGCTTTGGTTTTTGAGGCATGCTGGGAATTGTAGTATAGAAACAGCTGGAGGGACAAAGTTTCTATATTCCTGCTTATCCATGCTCTTCCAGACTCCCTCGGGCTGCATTCAACTTCTTCAGCTTAAACACTACTTTCACTAGTTCTTCCATGTCCCACGGTCTCATCCATTGTTTGCGTTGTTATAGGTTGGCCTTACTGGCCAGTGTGTGAATGGGCTTCAAAAATTTGAGGGTCAAGGTACCACAAGTACCAGGAGGCCCATTGTAATTTATGGATTTGTTTTCTTTTAGTTGGTGGTGGGCTGTCGTTCTGCTTTTTAGCCAGTAATATAGAATGGGGGTTCCCAAATTGGGCTACCATTGTACTAAGCTGGCTAAGGGCTCTGCAGTGTCCTAGCATTACCTACGTTACCTACAACCATATTCTACAATTATTACCTTCCGTTCCTGGATGTGTGAATCCCTTTCAATTGGCTCCCTCTGAAGTGGCTGATAAAGGGAATACACGTCTAAAGCATGATCTGGGGGTTTACTGTGGGTTCGCACCAATGTATCAGAGCCGAGTATTTTATTAGACAAACACTGTTTTTGAAAGAAAGCGTCTGTTTTTGTAGTCCTGGGTAACCCACTTAAGCTTCTAAATTAAAAACCAAAATACAAATTTGCTAATTTTTCTTTAAAAATTTCTTACTGTTTATATCCACAGCCCCTTCGCAGAGCTGCATGACATCTTGGTTACCGACTTCAAACAAACTCTGTAGTCTGTTGTCTCATTCCCTGATTCTTGCTAACCTAAGGGAGCAGCCTATGACTGCAGGGTCTGACTACGCAGGGTTTGTTTGTAGTCTGTTGCCATGGTGCAAAGTCAGATGTATTTTTCACCAAGAAACTTTGCAAAGTTTCTCTAATATGACCAAAAAAAAACAAAAACTTATTGCTCTTCCATTAAAAAGGCCCACCCCCTGAGTGATGTCACCATCTAACCAGTCCCTCCAGCCTGTATCTGAGCAGACAAGATGTTAAAAAAGCAGGTGTAAAATGAACAGGTTTTAGGTAGGGAACTGGCAGGAGTGCTGGGGGAAGGGAGTAGGCAGGGTGGAAGGGCTGTGATGGAGTGCTGAGGGAATGCAATCCATTCTAGGGATTGTAGTACTGAGCAACTGCTCAACCAGGAAAGGCAGAACTAAGAACCCAAAGCAAATGGATTTTTGGTGCTTTCATAACTGGAGCAGATAGGTAATGTCTGTAATGCTATATACCTCAGCAGCAGGTTTATTTTATCACCTGATGTTACAGTGCCCCCTCTTATATTTTGCGCGTCCGGACATGTCAGAAGAGATGTCCAGGATCCACATTCCTGTAATCTGGAATACGGTTTTCCCTTCTCCTCTTTTATTTTCAATGTTTTGGTAAAATCAAGGTATTACATAGTTTTTATGTTTAGAGTATTATTTTTATAATGTGCAGAGCGTCGGACTTCAGTGTTTAGTGATATTTTTTTTTATCTACTGATTGTTTTTCGTTTTTCTTATGACCTTGCACTGTAGATAGGTTTCTTTTATTATAGTTATTGTAGAGAACCACAACAGAGTTGTTATAGATTTTATTTTATATTTTTAAAATTTTTGCTGTTTGTTGAATATTTGATTTTATTTTTTCACTACTAACCTGTTTTTGCGTTTTCCTTTTTGTTTTGTCCAGAATTATTGTACTAATGAAAGTTCTTTTAAAAAGGGCGGTCAGGTAATGTGAAAAGAAAGTAAAGTATGGAGGCAAGATTAACATAGAAAAGTAGTGATTTTTTTTTTTTTTTTTTGCTTTTAGTAAATAAGTTTACATTCAGAGGCTATAAACCTGTACATAACTAGTCCTGCTCCCAGTGTTTAAACTCATAGAGCATTGTCTAGCAATGTATCGGTCTGGAATCCAGGCTGTAGAGCTCAAAGAGCATTGTCTAGACTGGATACAAGTGTATCACTTCTCAGCTCTGTACATAGCTAGTCCTGCTCTATGTATCAGTCTGGGGTCCAGGCTGTAGAGCTCAGAGCGTTGTCTAGACTGGATACAATTGTATCACTTCTCAGCTCAGAGCAGGACTTGATATATAAAAGTTTATTGCCTCTGATTGGAAACAGGATTGTTCTTGTTCACAAACAGGATATTAGATATTGATGAAGACATTAAGCAGAGTGCATTAGAAAGTTGTAGAAGGTTTCATATATGAAGAGATTAAGCTTTTATCTATATATAGTCAGATGGCTTCCAGCCGATGGGTGCACGTCCTTGGCAGTCGACCCCCGACTCCACAGATAATACAGTAAAATGAAGCAGGTAGACGGCACTCCAATAAAGTAAATAAGTGCAGGTTTATTCACCCGTACGTACGGGTGAATAAACCTGCACTTATTTACTTTATTGGAGTGCCGTCTACCTGCTTCATTTTACTATATATATATATATATATATATATATATATATATATATATATATATATATATATATATATAAATAAACATTTTTTTAAAGAAAATGGGATCGGCTTTTTGCCTTCTGACCACAGCACTTTGTGGGGTGTGATGAGCACTTGAGGCGTCTTCAGGACAGGTTTGGCTTGGTAGGAGGTTGGATAGATTTTGTTGCTGTGTGAGAGGCAGAGAGCTGGATTGTTCATGGCAGCTAAAGAAGTCTTTTTTTTCTGGGGTGACAGGTTTTGTGCTTTCCAGCAGATACAGTGATGAAAGTGCAGTAGTCACGTTCTGGATCACCGTATGATCATTGCAGATGTTCCTGTATATAACACACCGATACTTTGTCGTTGTCGACCAGTCACATATCAGAAACGAATGTTACACTACTATGTAGAATAACAGTAGATACAATTTATTATGTTCTATGCATGCGTTATGGAGATATGTAGATGTCCTATGATATACCATACATTGCTGCAAAGTTAACAACACTATATAATGCACTACAATCTTAAGAGGTTTTAAGAAAACCTAACCATTGTTTTTGTGATCTGCGTTGCCTTAGCTATAACTTTGCACTTCTTGTATGTTTATCTGGTTCGGTTAGACCTTTGTCCACTACATAATACCAAAAACGCTAAATCAGTGCCTAGGCTGTATTCGAGGGCCCGAGCCGCTCAGTACATGAGCACCGATCCCCGTGATCGACTCTTGTTTACTGAACCTATTATACAGCTCGTTGATCGTGCAGCCTTCTTTCAACCAGAGCACGACTGAGCTGGCCCTAAATTTTAATCTAGTGCTTCCAGTATAAGGCTATGTTCACACTACGTAAAAGTAGTAGCCATCGGCCACAACAGCCATACTTTGTGCGGTGTGTAACATAGCCTATCTTCTATGGGATCCCGTCCGGAGCGTATACACACCGTATACGCTCCGGCCAGGATCCCATGCGGCACCGCAAAGAACTGACATGAATTGCGGCCGTAGGAAACCCTGTCATTGTGTGCTGTGGGAGGTTCTGATGCGGGCGTGCTGATGCATCCGCATCAGAACACTGCGGCCGGAAAGATCATCCGGCCGGTATCTACGTTGTGTGAACATAGCCTAATGTTGTAATGGGGTGGTGATCATTTTGTGTCCACAGCTCCAGTGCCGAAGAATCTCTCCATGGTGACGAACAACAAAAACACCCTGTATAACCTGCAGTAATACACCCTAGCATTGTACTAACTTAAATTAGTAAGAGATATGGGGTCAATGGAAGAGAGTGTGACTACAGGATCAAGTTTTTTGCAGTCTGTTACCATGGAGATACATAGGCCTGTATATTGGAGTGTAATAGATAATTTTCCATGGACTACATCCATTATGACTTTAAGTGTGATGTTAAAAAGAATATAGGAAGGGACTCAAAGTATTTTTTGTTTTCATAGTCATATGTATGTAATGTGTATATATACACCCTGGCGGAGATTTTTCATAGGGTGTAAAATATCCTTTGGTGTAAACTGCCCACAGCAACCAATCACAGCTCAGCCTTCATTTTACCAGAGCTGAAAGCTGAGCTGTGATTGGTTGCTGTGGGCAGTTTACACCAATGTTTATTTTACACCCTTTAATAAATCTCCCCCACTCTTTGTAAAGATGGAAATCATTTGTCCAGTATTTAGCCATTGTGCAGTTGTTTTGACACTAGATGTATGTATATTGGTGATACACAGCTTCGGCCAGTACTATAGGCCCAATGTTTGGGTTCAGGTTATTTGCGCCAATCCCTTATGTAAATATGATGAAGATGAAGTCCTATATTATGTCTGAAGTAAATGCACTTTCTAGACCAGGTTGTCTACAACATGATGCTTTCCAGCTGTTGCAAAACTACAGTTCCCACAATGCCTGGATTTCACTTTCTAGGCATGCTGGTAGTTGTAGTTTTGCAACAGCTGGAAAGCAATAGGTTGTGTAATTCTGGTCTAGGCCATTTAATGAGCGGTCCTCACACAGGGTCACGGATTTATGATTGTCAACTATAATCCATATTGTGTATTTATAGTCGAATGTATAACATGTAACATTTTTCTTGTTTGTATGTCATAACACTTCCAGGGTTGTCCCTGTTCTTGTTGTCCTCCATTCCTATACAATATTATAGTGATGGACACCTAAAGGGGTTGTTTACAATGACGAAAATTAATCTTCCCAGTTTCTAGGGAGAAAAATTCAGATTCTTCTTTCTGATGGTAGACAACTCCTTTAAGGAATGTATGAATTTGGTTCCATACCCTCTTTCCCCTTCAAAAAGATGGTGCAACCATGTGGTCCAGTCATGCCTGTTCTGGCATTGGCTCGGATGAGATTGGTGGGGAGGATGGCACTTGGGGAAGTAGGACCTAATGGCTTATAGTCCTGTAATGAATGTGTTTTTTATCATGTACAGTTCCCTCCTATATCGCCATATACTATTTATGGTCAGTAATGTTCAGGTCGGGGATGGAAGAGTCACATACCCGGTCGGTTTCATATTTGCTGCATGGCCAGTCTGTAGATTCTCAGAGCTTTGTAACTTGTCATCCTGTTTTATGATTAGTCCTGGAGACAGTCATGCCTGAGGGGGGGGGGGTTGTCATTTATACAACTTTTTCTAATGGTAACCTGGTCTTGAGAATGACACTGGAAGCTCCTACTCTAGGGTCAGAGACGCTCCTTGGCCCTAATGCAGAAAGTATATTAGAGATCTTTAGCCCATCTGTCATCTTTGGACCCTCTCAAGACCTGGGAGTGACAACCTCTGTACCACCTATTGCTGTTTAGGGTTTTGCCTGTATATATTTTATATGAAATCAGAAAGTTCCTCCTGGGCATTTCATACACCGAATCCTCCAGGGTTCTCAATAGTTTTATTTTTGTAAGGTCGCAAAAGCTGATTCTGTAGGATTATGAATCCTTAAGAAATGCATGTATCCAACCATCCTAATCGACACTGCCAGTAGAATCTGTGATTGATCTTTAGTTTTTGTGTGTAATGTTATCAGATCGCTGCACTGTGCAAGCAACGTCCGTCCTGCGTAATAGTCACTTCGGTCACATAAGCTACAACAGTATTTGTCATCTGTATAAAGTACATTTTTTCAATGCTGCTTTTTATTTGAGCCAAATCATAATTTGCGCTTTTTTGGTTTTGTAAAAAAATAAATAAAATCTCTGAGATGTATACGGATGTTTCCTTGAATTTCTTTTTGGGGGGTTCTGCAAGAGCTTGGATACATTAAGGGGCAAATAAGATTTAGGAACAGTGGGGGAGTGTCTCCTGGTTAGAACCGCCCACGATTAGACATAGTACCGCCCCCACAGAGCCTGTCACTTTATAGTTTGTAAGGATTTAGTCCTGATTGAAGAACTAATTCGAAAGGAAATCTAAGGTCCAATATTCTTTTGCTGTTTTGGAGCTCAAGATCCTAAAGAGTTAACAAAACTACTAAGTGCAGAGGGAGGTGGGCACAGAAGGGGGGGAGATGATGTATTCTTTAAATACAATATTCTAATACTGTTTAGTGTAATCCATAACCATACTGACTTCAGCGTGGTTCACCCCTGACAGGATATAGGAGAACTAAACAATGTGGTATTGTCTCCAGCTGCTGCTCCCGCCATCTGAGAGAACGCATCATCTGATGTCACATGAGGCTTGGCTGGATCTTGTCTCTGAGCCATAACCCCACCCCCTGAGTGATGTCACCATCTCTGACCAGAATTAGCTAAATAGGTTTCCTGCCCAGTATTTGAGTGTCTGAGCTGCAATATTACATACATCCACGTGGGCAGGTGTGGTGCTGTTTCAGGGGGGAAAGAAGTACGTTGTGCACCACCAGTATAGGTGAATGTTCCCTAATTTTGACAACCCCGTATATATTCCAAATAAATATGGAGATTGCAGTAAGTAATGAGTGGAATCAGCCAGTAAAATAAACATTCCCTTTTAAGATATCCATTTCACAGGCAGTGTCTATGGCGCTAGATATGTGTATATATGGGTTTATATGAACGCTGTGCACAGATAAATGCATTTTGGGGTCAGGACTACAAGACTTTAATGTTTTATTAAGAAGTAAAATGGACATGAACTTTCCAAGAAAGTTACAAAAATATCAGACAGAAGTGGACAAAGGCAAGACACAAAGACGGAGTTATATAACAAACATGGAAAATGTGCAAAGTCTAAGACCTCTGTAGACCTAGGTTACCCTCGATGAGGAGGACGGGTGAACTATATATATATATATATATATATATACTGTATGTTCTATAAAAATATACAAGTACAAAATGCCTATGTCAGGTCTACAAAATGGAATTCGAGCACAATATAAAACAGGTCGGTCAGATCGGAAAGCCTTGGAAGGTAATCTGATCGTCAGCTCTATTGACAAGAATCTGATTACTAATACAGTGAGATGTGCAGAGATCTCCCCACTCCCCAATATGGCTACAATGTTAATAGAGCTACTTACCATAGGACCCTATGGTGACTAAAGTAGGGGTGGGTGTCCCTATGTTCCCTAAATAAGACTGACAACTAAATCCTGTAGCAACCAATCTGTGGAAACCACTAAGGCCAAACTAGTTGCCTCACCTACCATTTATAATGCCAGTGTCTTCAAGTAGGCCTCCTTGGGTCAGACCAGGAACTGGCGAAGCTGCCTTGTGTCCATGTTTTCCCAGACTCCCTAGGGCTGCGTCCAACTTCTTCAGCCACTGGTACTCAACAGCTGAACGATCAGACTCTGGTTGTACTCCTCTCTAATAAGAAATTTACAGTTTTGCCATCCGTTCTTACTCAAGTCATGGAGGCGCAGCCTCTTCTAGTTGCTATATAAACCCTTATAGCTACAGTGAGTATTGAGTTCTCAAAACCATATATTGAAGTATACGGTTCAGGGAAGAAAAAGAGTGCTGGGTCTGGTCCTGTGACATGGGGGTCGCAGGGCCATCCCATGGCCCCCGTTCCCTGGCTGTGCACGCCTGCGGGGTTGGTGGCCACTGACTGGCACGGTGTGGACTTAGTGTAGGGACCCATGTGTATCAGATACCGGCACGAGGTACATGGGGCAGTATGGCTTGATCAATTCATACACAAAATTCTGATGTGTTTTTTATTTAGCCAAGCGGCACTAGTATCAGCCATGGGTGTGATGTGCAGCACTCTGTTTCTTCCCTGAGCCACATATATTGAAGTATACAGATGTGATTTTGATAGCATTTTTAATAACCTAGTGGGTCATCTTATGGGAAGCGTGGCTTAGGATTATTCAATTGTGCTCAGTGGTCTTTTACGTTGGGCCTTTCCGTCCAACGTATCCAGGCTTAAAAAATACATGGCAGCTTTCTTCCGGTCCAGAAACACCACCACTCTTGTCCTCATTTTGGGTGCAGGGTTTTTGAATTTAGCTCCATTAACATAAATAGTGCTGACTTTTAATACCACAGACAACCAGGGGGGCACTGTTTTTTTTTTTTTTTTTTTTTTTTTTTTTTTTTTTTTAAACAAGAAAGTATCTGTGCTTTGTCTAGTCCCGTATCTCCACTTTCATACAGCACCAGAATACAGCAGAAAGGGCAACATTAACTAAAAAATGGAAGATATATCTAAAAAAAAACAACCTAAATGCATAGAAGCACCTTTAAGAGAAAATGGCAAACGTTTGACATTAAATGGACAATCTATAAATCAAATGTTTAAGTGACACCAGTCTCCTTTGTACAGGATACCAGTTTTAGAGTTTATAATAATCACAGTCTGTGATAGACCGCCATGCTTTTTTTTTTTTTTTTTTAAAAGGGTCTCTTGAAAATCAATCGGCTGTAATCTATGATGAACTGGTACCAAGTGCTGAGTTCCTCTGCAGCGCCACCACAGGAGAAATTGAGCATTACACAATACTCCATTGAAATCAATGGCCTGTGCATGTAATGCAAGGACGTGCTGGGTCCTCCAGAGCGGCGAATGCTCTTTGGAGCTGCTTGGATAGATCAGAAATGAGGGGCAACCTTCTAATAAGTAAAAAATAAAATAATCCCTTACTGAATATTTCCTTGAACACAACTAAATCTTTGGAGCCTACATGCCTCCTGAACACACTGTCTCTTCCAAGCCAGGGCTACCATCTAACTTACTTCATTTTTTTGCTGCTCCACTCCTACATTTTACCTTTATTTCTTGTGCAGTCAAGTGGGAGGAGTCTAAGACAAGTCTATGGTATAAGAGAGAGATCTAGCCATGTCCACTCCTGGACCCATATGGTGGTCATGTGGACAGGAATGGTCGTTGCTTTGTATACACCTGGAGGTTTTCTACCCGAGTCCTCAGATAATAAATAGCTGCTAATGACTGACCATTGGACGGACCAAAGTACTAAGATTGTCCAGTTTCTCTATTTGTGGGGCGGCTGTGCGGACAAGGCACGCATTTCTCACACGAGTCTACAGCGAGTCTGATCTCCGCAGCACTGGAAACATCCGGAAACATTAGTCTTCTAAGAGGAAACATCTGTTTAGAAGATTCTTTTTGGTTCTGGCTTTCTCGAAGCATACTTGGAATGACAAGGATCGCAGATTGTCCTCGGAGTGCAAAGTCTCCCTTTTCTTCCATCCGCATGAACACGTAAGAATCTCCGTTCATTCCTATTTAGTGCCGCAAGTATTAATGTTTTTCCCATCTGAGGCGTCTTCCACCAGTGACACGTGGTAGTCTGTGGAGAGGGTGAAGTGGGAGATGCAGCCTATAAGGCCTCCCATGTACTGCCGGTTGGTGTGTAAGGCGATCTCCTTCATCCCACCTGAAAGCCAAAGCCAAGAATTATTACTTGTAAGTTGTTGGTGCAGAAATAAAATTGAGGTAGCTAGAGGAGAAATAAATGATAGCAATCTCCTGGCGTGCATGAAGCTCGGTCCGACTCTGTACAACTCTTGAGCTTTTTTTTTTTTTTTTTTTATTACTTTGCAAACAGCCACCAGCTAGAAGTCCGGTATCATTCATTTTATCTCCTCCTTTATTAACCTATGTCTGCAGCTCTGTTTTATGAAAAACTTCGGGCCACAGCTAAAAATCCAGTGCCTTGTGTACTTGCCTATACCCATGCCCCTGCAATGTCACGACTCATGCTCAGGAATGCCCACGCAGGCAGTGAGTGAAAGGGGCGGGATACTGCTGCAGCGACTGATTGGCTGAGCGGGTACTTTCCCCTGGGTCATGACGTACCAGGAAGTCTGGTGGCTGTCAGAGAGGTGGTCTGGGGAAAGCTAAGTATACATTCTTTATTATGTCTCCGCACCCCTCAGCTTGCAGTGAATTTTTAGTTGTGGTCATAATTCTCCTTTAGGGTATGTGCACACTGAGAAATAGGCGAGGAAGTGAAGAGGAATCTGCTCTACATTTCTGCTTGAAATTCCTCCCCGAAAATATGTCCCATTATCTTCAATGGAATTTCTGCTTTGTTTCCATCCCTCCAGCCTCAATTGATACATTTCTCCCTGTTTAATTATAGCCAAAATTGTATTGGTCTTTGCCAGTGGGGCAAGAAGTTTCTGGGGATTACCCTGATAACTCATGGTTCAGGCAGCATAAATAAATAACCCTTTATTAAGCACAAGGGTGAAATTTATTGTTGAGTCTAATAGCTGCAATTTTTCTATTTACTTTTAGCCATTTGTATTTCTCCTTGCGCTTGCTGAATTTATCAAAAATTGTGCACGGCTTTTCCTAAGAAACAAGTGAAATGTATTCACCTGATTCGGACCAGTCAGAGGAGGATGGAAGGTGGGACACTGCTAGATTCAGGAACACTAGCTGAAAGGGTCACTCACCTACGTAAAGGTCTCCGTTAATATTCAATTGGCGCATTGAGCCTGGGGATTTTCCCGTCTTTGCACCATAGTCGTCCACCGTCACCTTCCCAGATTGGCCATCACTGGAACAGAAAATAATTGGGTGTCACCAAAAATGGACCAAATCTCCATTCCTCAGGGACTGACAGACCCCCTGATCTGGTCCTGAATAGATCATAAGAAAGGCACCAAATGCAACTTTATCTGCATCAATATATAGAGCAGAGGTGGAACTTGGAAATAATCGGCACGGTGACCTGAGATGTCACCAGGCTGGGACCACCTCTCGGCACAAAAAGGTGTAGGAACTAAACAGTCAGACTTTTCCTTGTGCTGAAACACGTCACACATTTTCTTCCATTGGCTCCCGGTGTTGGTCATCGTCCTGCCACTACTCAGTACTCACCACCCTCCCAGCTGATGTTCACATGATACGTCTTCAGATCTAACATTAGCCTCTTACCGTACAGCCTTGACCCGGTGCCATCTGCCATCGTTGAATGTTCCGTTGACCATTATAGAGACCATTCCACTGCCTAAGTTATAGCTACGGAGAGAAGAAGTGAGATTGTAAATGTGTCCTGTAAGCATGACTCCATAGCCTGGGATACATATAGCAGGGCTGAGCTTTGTCACTGATAATAAACCGTAATCTGATTCAAGGGTGACTATGAAAAATACCAGGAAAGCACTGGGACATTTACCTGAACACAAGGTTTCCGTCTTGAAGGCCCAATGAGATGAAGTCGCTGTTTGGCCTCATGGGACTGTCGCCTCTCCACAGGAGCAGCCCGTCCTTCACCGTAGTCTTGAATCTCATGAATGCGTTTGTTCGACTTCCAGAAACCCTAAAAAAATGTCACAGACAGTGATCACACCGGCCGTGACATCTGACGTCATCCATACATGCTCTGGGGGTTGCAGTATGTATTCTCAGCTGTCTACGGATGAATGGTTCCTGTTTTTAGAGGAGACTCTGGTTCGGCTCTTATGAGAGTTTTCGTTGTGGTATAGAGCCAATAAGCAATTTTTTTCCCATGGGGCACTGGTTGAAAATAAGTCATCATACACCACTGTGTCTCTTCAATAGGAATTAGTAGTCCCCCAAACTAAACACCATCCCAAGACAGTGGTTGCTCCAAAATCATCTCCATATTGGGTTGTCTCCTGCTGGAGTTTTATAGTCTGTTTCTGTGTCAAAGCCTAAACCCTTGGAACGCCCTCTGCGGGTGGGCAAATAATAATAACAATAATGTCTGCCCCTACAACCAGGACTTTCCCTAGTACTACCGGGTCATGCTAAACATGGCCACTTTGTTCCAGAGACAGCCCGACTCTTGTCTCCAGTTTGGATGGGGTTTTGTAACTCTGTTCCATTGAAGTCAATGTAGCTTAAAGGGGTAGTTCACAAAAAAAGTTTTCTTCTTATCAGGTGCTGAATGTCCTTCAGGATGTGGTGTATTCTTTCCAAAGTGGAGAGCAGGAGAGGTTCTCTATGGGGATTTACTACAGGTCTGGACAGTTCCAGACATGGACAGAGGTGGCAGCAGAGAGCATTGTGTCAGAATCTCTGGCACTTGCTGGGACCAGTTGATTTAAAGCGACTCTGTACCCACAATCTGACCCCCCAAAACCACTTGTACCTTCAGATAGCTGCTTTTAATCCAAGATCTGTCCTAGGATCCATTCGGCAGGGGATGCAGTTATTGTCATAAAAACAACTTTTAATCCTGCAGCGCTGTGTCTAACGGCCGGGGCTTACATTTGTATATGCATTAGGCTGGCACACCCTCTCTGTCCTTCCTCCCCACCCTCCTCATCATTAGGAATGATTCAGGCAGATTGCTTCCTATTCTCCACCTGTGTGTATAATGAACATGGGCTGGATCGTTAATACACCTGCGCAAAGCTCAAACAGCAGTAAATGTTCCTGGATCCTTCCTAATGATGATGAGGGTGGGGAGGAAGGACAGAGAGGGTGTGCCAGCCTAATGCATATACAAAAGCCCTGGCCGTTAGACACAGCGCTGCAGGATTAAAAGTTGTTTTTATGACAATAACTGCATCCCCTGCCGAACAGACCCCAGGACAGATCTTGGATTAAAAGCTGCTATCCAAAGGTACAAGGGGGGTCAGATTGTGGGTACAGAGTCGCTTTAAAAGATGTTGTTGTTTTTTTGTTTTGTTTTTTGCAAACCACACCTGAACTGGAGACAAAAGTCATGCTGTCTCGAGAAGAAAGTGGCCGTTTTTTATTGTACAAAACCATGGCCGCTCTCTTTTAGAGACAGTGTCACTCCTGTCCTCGAGTGAGGTGTGGGTTTCTGAGGGCCTGCTGCTGAGAACATTCATGCATGCCCATGGTCAAAGCAACATCGGGTACTGCCCGAGGTGCCCATTTGCACCTACCTACACCCACTCACCTTTTAAGAATCTCCCGACTGTCATAGATCAGATAACTTCGTCCAATGAACTGTGGGATTTCGATGGCCTCTGTAATGACTGAGAACAGTTGAGGTTATGTTACATTTCCACCTGTATTCTGCTCTTCTCGCACTCAGTAATCCCCTGGAGGAGTTTTCCAGGACTTTCATTGATGACCTATGCTCAATAGTGATCAATATCTGACCGGTGGGATGCCGACACCTGAAACTGCGCAGATCTAATGTTCAGCAGAACAGATCCGGAAGCAGACAGCGCTGTACATTGTGTAGTGGTCATAATGGGTTACTGCAGCACAACACCCATTGAGATGAGCTGCATTTACCCATTATGGCCACTACCCAATGTATGGCTCTGTCTGTTTAAAGCAACAATATAACCAAGGACAAAACAGCAATAAGAATTAAAAAAAAAAGTCCTAGAAAAGCCCTTTAAGTACTAGCTAGGCAGAAATTTAGAGGACAGCTAGACCCAACAGTTGCTTCACACCCTGCATAATCTGCTGTCCGCCCCCAACCCCCCATAATAGCACATGACTGTGTGGTCTCCAGCTGTTAGGAAATACCACTCCCAACTTCCCTGGAGAGACAAGTTGGAAATACTAGTAACAACCCCTGGAGTCTACTATATGTAACCTGCGCTGCTTTCAGTCGGCATTTATAACAGATGTAACTGCACAGATCTTCCAGGGGTTCTCCCGGATTAGAACCATTATAGCTGATGTCTTCCAGAAACAGCCCCACTGCTTTCCTCAGGTTGTGTGATATTGCAGATCAGTTCCATTGAAGTGAATGGAGCAGAGTTGTAATACCACACATAACCTGAGGACAGAGGCGGTGCTGTTTTGTGGAAGAAAGCAGCAAGGTTTTTTCTTTTTGAAATCTTAGATGACCCATTTGAGGGTATGTTTCATGAAGGCTACCCCATCTCCTTTGTGGTTCACAGAGTAGACCCCTCCCCGCTCCCGCTATGTTGTGGATATACCCCGATAGGGCACAGCACCAGGGGACGCCTTGAATAGGTAGGGGGCACAGTTCTCTTACTCTACTTACTATTCAGGCAGTAGTTTCCACACTCTGCAACCAGTCAGCAAGAAAAGAACAAAACATTGACAGTGAGAGGAGGAGAAGCCATTATACACATCCACCAGCAGCTATACAGGGCCGTTCCATCATGTGACCCCTCAATCCCTGCGTGGACTGGACTACTACCTGCCCTGTGCCGCACTTATACTATGCAATCTCCAGGTCACCAAGATGGCCGATTCTGCCAACAACATCCAACGTCTCAAGAAATGTGGCGACTCTCTCCTGAGAACCAGGGACTGCTAGGTATGTGGGGCTAGATATATCTTACCACCATATAGTGCTCGAACAATACTGCTATACGTATTATACCATAAAACACCAAGATAATATATCCACATGCAGGCCTATTAATACCACTATATAGTGCTCAAATAATAGGAAGTGTCCAAATAATACTGCCATATGATTCCTGCATAATACTACCATATAGTACTAGTAAAATATAATAATATACAACCCAATTAATGCAAGCATATAGTGCTCGAATAATACTGCCATATGTATGCTACCATAAAAAAGTAAGATAATACTTCCACATACAGCCATATTAATACCCCCATATAGTGCTCAAATAATAGGTGGTATCCAAATAATACTGCCATATGGTTCCTATATACAACGACAATATAGTACCAAGATAACACAATTTTATACAAACCTAATGATTGTATACTGCATAAATAATAGGCAGTGTCCCAATAATACTGCCATATGGTATGGTACCTACATAATACTACCATATAGTATAAATAATAGCCAGTGTCCCAATAATACTGCCATATGGTATGGTACCTACATAATACTACCATATAGTATAAATAATAGCCAGTGTCCCAATAATACTGCCATATGGTATGGTACCTACATAATACTACCATATAGTATAAATAATATTCAGTGTCCCAATAATACTGCCATATTGTATGGTACCTACATAATACTACCATAGAGTATAAATAATAGGCAGTGTCCCAATAATACTGCCATATGGTATGGTACCTACATAATACTACCATATAGTATAAATAATAGGCTGTGTCCCAATAATACTGCCATATGGTATGGTACCTACATAATACTACCATAGAGTATAAATAATAGCCAGTGTCCCAATAATACTGCCATATGGTATGGTACCTACATAATACTACCATATAGTATAAATAATATTCAGTGTCCCAATAATACTGCCATATGGTATGGTACCTACATAATACTACCATAGAGTATAAATAATAGGCAGTGTCCCAATAATACTGCCATATGGTATGGTACCTACATAATACTACCATATAGTATAAATAATAGGCTGTGTCCCAATAATACTGCCATATGGTATGGTACCTACATAATACTACCATAGAGTATAAATAATAGCCAGTGTCCCAATAATACTGCCATATGGTATGGTACCTACATAATACTACCATATAGTATAAATAATAGGCTGTGTCCCAATAATACTGCCATATGGTATGGTACCTACATAATACTACCATATAGTATAAATAATAGGCTGTGTCCCAATAATACTGCCATATGGTATGGTACCTACATAATACTACCATATAGTATAAATAATAGGCTGTGTCCCAATAATACTGCCATATGGTATGGTACCTACATAATACTACCATAGAGTATAAATAATAGCCAGTGTCCCAATAATACTGCCATATGGTATGGTACCTACATAATACTACCATATAGTATAAATAATAGGCAGTGTCCCAATAATACTGCCATATGGTATGGTACCTACATAATACTACCATATAGTATAAATAATAGGCTGTGTCCCAATAATACTGCCATATGGTATGGTACCTACATAATACTACCATATAGTATAAATAATAGGCTGTGTCCCAATAATACTGCCATATGGTATGGTACCTACATAATACTACCATATAGTATAAATAATAGGCAGTGTCCCAATAATACTGCCATATGGTATGGTACCTACATAATACTACCATAGAGTATAAATAATAGGCAGTATCCCAATAATACTGCCATATGGTATGGTACCTACATAATACTACCATAGAGTATAAATAATAGGCAGTGTCCCAATAATACTGCCATATGTTTCCCCCAATGCTCCTGTTTTCCGCCCTGTTGTAAAACCACCCACCACCATAGACACAAGCACAACGCAGCGTTACCTTTCTGACAGTTCCGGCCATCGTAGCCCAGGGGGCAGTCACACTCATAGCTGTCATGTTTGGGTCTGCAGCTCCCCCCGTTGGCACAGGGCACATTGGCGCAGGGATGGAGGGTGTTCGCAATATTCACCCCAGAGGTCAGGCCGTGCACCAGGTTGACGATCCTGTCGTTCAGTATAAGCTGCGTGAGAGAAAACCAGATGGAGGAGTGTTACATTCTGTACCGGGGTGGGAAGGGTTTCCCGGGGACCAATATACGGGAGCACAGCCATCAGTGACGGAACGCAGAGATCACACTCACCTTCTGAATACTCCCACTAAATGGCCGCAAGACCCCAGAGTTCTTCTTGACTGTGTCGTAATCAGGAACTCCACCGATATAGATGTCAGGGTTACACTTTATCTGTGTGAATCCGCCCTGAAATATAAAGTGATAACAGATTGGACAGAGTTCACATTGTGCAGTTACTGCAGACAAGTCGGGTTAAATCCGGAAGTCAGGATTCATGCAATCTTCTTTACCACCTAATCTAGTCTAAACAATGCTCTGTGAGCTTAACAGCCCGGACTCCAGACTGATAAATTGTAGCAAACTCAGATATTTTTGCAGCTGTTGATGATATGCGTAGCATAGAGCATTGTCTAGACTGGATACAACTGTATCACTTCTCAGCTGAGAGCAGGACTAGCTATGTACAATGTATCAGTCTGGGGTCCAGGCTGTAGAGCTCACAGAGCATTGTCTAGACTGGATACAATTTATCACTTCTCAGCTGGGAGCAGGACTAGCTATGTACAATGTATCAGTCTGGAGTCCAGGCTGTAGAGCTCACAGAGCATTGTCTAGACTGGATACAATTGTATCACTTCTCAGCTGAGAGCAGGACTAGCTATGTACAATGTATCAGTCTGGGGTCCAGGCTGTAGAGCTCACAGAGCATTGTCTAGACTGGATACAATTGTGTCACTTCTCAGCTGAGAGCAGGACTAGCTATGTACAATGTATCAGTCTGGAGTCCAGGCTGTAGAGCTCACAGAGCATTGTCTAGACTGGATACAATTGTATCACTTCTCAGCTGAGAGCAGGACTAGCTATGTACAATGTATCAGTCTGGGGTCCAGGCTGTAGAGCTCACAGAGCATTGTCTAGACTGGATACAACTGTATCACTTCTCAGCTGAGAGCAGGACTAGCTATGTACAATGTATCAGTCTGGAGTCCAAGCTGTAGAGCTCACAGAGCATTGTCTAGCCTGGATACAACTGTATCACTTCTCAGCTGAGAGCAGGACTAGCTGTGTACAATGTATCAGTCTGGGGTCCAGGCTGTAGAGCTCACAGAGCATTGTCTAGACTGGATACAATTGTGTCACTTCTCAGCTGAGAGCAGGACTAGCTATGTACTATGTATCAGTCTGGAGCCCAGGCTGTAGAGCTCACAGAGCATTGTATAAACTGGGTACAATCTCAACTTATTCACTGACAGTGATCACATACATGATACAGTTGTAGAATGTTCTAGATTAGGCTTTACATAAAATTATATAAAATCAAGATACAAAACTAGAAAAGCCCTTTAAGCGTTTACCACAAACCTCAGACATTCCTTCCACTTGCATCTGGTTGTCCACCTGTAAGAGTCCGTTCTTTGCCGTTCTGGAGACTCGCAGTTCATGCCACTGGCCCAGACTTACAGGCTTTTCACTTCTGAGAGTGGAAAGAGATGGACAGGTCATCTAACTCTATATTAGCCGACCCACTAAATATGTCATCTAATCCTTCTAAATAATCACTATACCCCTTCCCCAGAATTAGAAGAACATACCGCCTTTTTTCCTAAAACAGCATCACTCTTGTCCTCGGGTCAGGTGTGGTACTGCAGCTTGGTTCACTAAAATGAATGGAGCTGAGTTGTAATACCACATACAACCTGGGGACTAGAGTGGCGCTGTGTTTAGAAGAAAATAGTTATTCAAATCTTAGATCTTTGACAAACCCTTAAGTATAGTCAGACTGGGGTTCTATGGCCTGTGATATTTTTTTATTACGGATGTGGCGATACCAATCGTGACTTTTTAGAAAAATATGTATAATGTAAACTTCAGAATTGGAAGTTTTGTTATTGAGTTTTCTTAACATTGGCAGCTCAAGGTCAGTACAGGCTTGGTACAAGCACAGGGTGAGTACAGGATCAGGGTCCTTACAGGTGCAGGACATTACAGGGTCAGTACAGACTCAGAACAAGTTGTTATTTTTAAATTATTTTTAAAATTAGAAGCTTTGTTATCAGAGTTTTTAATTTTTTTTTTTAACAAAAAAAATTGTGTCGCCATATATTCATCACAGAGTAAGTAAAGTGCTCATTTTATAGCTGGGGTCAGTGCAGGCTCAGGGTCAGTAGAGGCTTGGTACAAGTGCAGGGTGAGTACAGGGAAGGTAGAGGTACAAGGTCAGTACAGGAGCAGTGATAGTACAGGGGGAGTACAGAGTCCGTACAGGCTTGGTACAAGTGCAGGGTGAGTACAGGGTAGGTAGAGGTACAAGGTCAGTACAGGCTCAGGATTGTTACAGGCACAAAGTCAGTACAGGCACAGGGATAGTACAGGGTGAGTACAGGTTTGGTAAAGGGAGAGTGCAGGGTCAGTCCAGGCTTGGTACAAGTGCAGGGTGAGTACAGGGTAGGTAGAGGTACAAGGTCAGTACAGGAGCAGTGATAGTACAGGGGGAGTACAGAGTCAGTACAGGCTTAGTACAAGTGCAGGGTGAGTACAGGGTAGGTAGAGGTACAAGGTCAGTACAGGCTCAGGATTGTTACAGGCACAAAGTCAGTACAGGCACAGGGATAGTACAGGGTGAGTACAGGTTTGGTAAAGGGAGAGTGCAGGGTCAGTCCAGGCTTGGTACAAGTGCAGAGTGAGAACACGCTTGGTATAGGTACAGGCTCTGTACAGGTTCAGGAGCAGTTTTTCTTTATATATATAGATATAGATATTTACCAATTTTTATTTTATACAGTTTTTACTTCTACTAGGACACAGAACCTTGTGATCACCTGATCACTACAATGCTTTTATACTACAGTGTATTACACCTCTAGCAAGGCCCAGTAGGTGCACTAGGATGGCAGCTGTCTGCCCCAGCAGCCCATTATGGTACCACAATGTTATGACATTAGACGCCATCTGTAGATTGCTTTCCTACACAGGCATAGCTATAGAAAGATAAAGTATTCCCTGTTATGTATAATCTAAAATTATAAAAACAAAACAAAAATACAAAAAAAAAAGGACCCTCCTAACTCACCGTATTACTGCTGTTCCGGAGCCGCAGTCAAACCTGAAAACCACGTAGCCGCCGACCATAGTGATGGACACAAAATCTTTGCTGTCCTTGTCGTAGCTGTACAGGATGGTGCCGTCTTCTGTGTCCGGCCGGAACGTCATATCGAACTCCATAAATGACAGGTAATGGTGCGGCTCGAAAGGCCATTTTGTCATGGCAAAGGAGCGGGTTGTCTCGTTGAACTGGGGGATAGCCAGGACGAAAGCTGTAATAGAGAAAGGTGGGTGTAAAATAGAGATAATCAACATGACTGTCTTCTTCTTGTAACAGCGCCACACTAGGGCATAGGTTGTGTCTGGTACTGCAGCTCAGGACCGGCTATGAACTGGTCTACAAGAGTGGCCGGCGTCTTATGGAGTACCAGGGCCATCACATTGATATCAGTGGACACTGTGTAATACCTCAGTTCACCTGCGGAGGTGCAGCAGGAGACAGAAGAATGTGCGGATTCCTAATACAGCCTTATTACTGCAGGGTTGTCATTATTATTAGGCCTAATAGCAAAAATATAAAAATATAGATATAAAATATCTATAAATATAATATATAAAATAAAGATGTGTTTTATAATGGGGGAGGGATGAGCGTTCACCAAGAATCCTGTGATTTGTAGTTCAGAAAGGATAGAGTTTGGAGAGCAGGATTATTTCATAATGACAACAGTGCCACCTAGTGGGAAGATTTTGCCTTACATGAATAACACTGCTGAAACATTAGGAAACACTTTGCATTTGAGGGTAGATGACTGCAGGTTCCCGGCTGCTGTGAACCCCGGTGATCCTGGTATTTGGTGTAGCAGAGCTGTGTCAGTGATTGCTGTATGTGGTGCAGCAGAATTGTGTAGTGATCATGGTAATAAACTGGTGCAGCAGAACTGTGTTTGTAATCACATTGTCTGGTGCAGCGGAGCTGTGTGTTATCGCAACATCTGATGCAGCAGGTCTGTGTAAGTGATCAGAGTATCTGGTGCGGCAAAGCTGTGTTAGTGATCAGAGTATCTGGTGCAGCAGAGCTGTGTAAGTGATCAGAGTATCTGGTGCGGCAGAGCGGTGTTAGTGATCAGAGCATCTGGTGCAGCAGAGCTGTGTTAGTGATCAGAGTATCTGGTGCAGCAGAGCTGTGTAAGTGATCAGAGTATCTGGTGCGGCAGAGCGGTGTTAGTGATCAGAGCATCTGGTGCAGCAGAGCTGTGTTAGTGATCAGAGTATCTGGTGCAGCAGAGCTGTGTAAGTGATCAGAGTATCTGGTGCGGCAGAGCGGTGTTAGTGATCAGAGCATCTGGTGCAGCAGAGCTGTGTTAGTGATCAGAGTATCTGGAGCAGCAGAGCTGTGTTAGTGATCAGAGTATCTGGTGCAGCAGAGCTGTGTTAGTGATCAGAGTATCTGGTGCAGCAGAGCTGTGTTAGTGATCAGAGTATCTGGTGCAGCAGAGCTGTGTTAGTGATCAGAGTATCTGGTGCAGCAGAACTGTGTTAGTGATCAGAGTATCTGGTGCAGCAGAGCTGTGTTAGTGATCAGAGTATCTGGTGCAGCAGAGCTGTGTTAGTGATCAGAGTATCTGGTGCAGCAGAGCTGTGTTAGTGATCAGAGCATCTGGTGCGGCAAAGCTCTGGTGCGGCAAAGCTGTGTTAGTGATCAGAGTATCTGGTGCAGCAAAGCGGTATTTGTCATTATGGTATCTGAAGCAGCGGAGCTGTGTGCATGTCATCATGACATCTGTTGCAGCAGAGCTGTGTTAGTGATCAGAGTATCTGGTGCAGCAGAGCTGTGTTAGTGATCAGAGTATCTGGTGCAGCAGAGCTGTGTTAGTGATCAGAGTATCTGGTGCAGCAGAGCTGTGTTAGTGATCAGAGTATCTGGTGTAGCAGAGCTGTGTTAGTGATCAGAGTATCTGGTGTAGCAGAACTGGTGTTCCATGCCCTTTCTTAGTTTTTGCCCAGAACCTGTGCCCTGTACACTGTGGGGGGTACATGCATTATTAGCAAAAAATGGGCAATAGGCTTAATGTTCATAGGGGACAGACCCCCTAGATGTCGGCCCTGGTTGGTGTTCCAGTCACTCTCACCTTCCTCACAGTGACGTCCCTGGAATCCTATAGGACACAGACACATGTAGGAGTCGGCCGACCTGGATGTGCAGGTGCCACCATTAATACAGGCGGCCTCATCACAGACCCCCACGCTGCAGTCACCTGCGTACAATAAGGAGGGGTTATATACAAGCTGGGTATATTACACACATATTTCTGGTATACTATATGGTGGTAACTCACCCACATCAGCTCCGCTCAGGGCCCTCCCCAGGGGCCACTGCCTCATGTCAATGTTCCTGCCATTCACAGACAGTGACTGGACGCAGCCCTTAAACCCCCGGTTGGTCCCTGCAGATTTCACCAGCCAGTAAATACTGGGGGCACCGCCCATATAGAAGGGGGTCCGGAAGGTGATCTTACTGTACTGACCCTGGTGGGAGAGACACAAGCAGAGATACAAAGCTCTAACACCATATTACTATACAATATACTATAATACAGTACTGTATCTATCTAATTTTTATAAGCTAGGCACTGTATGGCGGTATTATTTAGATCAGTATGGCACTGTATGGTGGTATAATTAAGATCAGTATGGCACTATATGGCGGTATTATTCAGATCAGTATGGCACTGTATGACGGTATTATTAGGTCAGCATGGCACTGTTCATTGGATATGATCACATGGTATTATTTTGGGATGTGACATTTTGGGGTCCCGTTATATACTTTGACTTTTATATACTCTGACTTTTCTTAGGATATCTTACCGGTGATCTCCCAGAAACTGCGGCACCATTATCCAGCTTGATCCATCCATTAAGACCTTCCCTGTATAGCGTCACTATGTGCCAAGTACCCGGTTTAATCTTACTTTCACTTGTGATGACTGCAGACCCAGTACCACAATTATACCTGGAATAGAAAAGGTTAAATCATCCGCTTGTGTCTATAATTCTATGCTGTTATCTTCTTAATAATCCTTATAGTGGTCGTAGCGTTTCCTGATACATCGGTCCACATCCCCTGCAAAGAGATGATAGAACTCAGTTTATCTGCTGCCACCACTAGGGGGAACTCAGGAGCTTACTGCATACTATGTAATGATAGAGTTCAATATATAACAGTACGCAGTAAGCTCTTCTCCTCACCCTAGATGTGCCTGAAGATAGTAAGTTATCTAGCAGTATTTAAAGGAGATTTACCACCAAGTTACACTCTATCCACAGGATAGGACATAACTCAGAGAAAGCAGGGGCCCTCTGAGATCCCAAGAACAGGAACTCCGCCACTCCACACGCAGCTTTTGGCCATCTCAGACAGCCCCATAGAGAATGACTGGAGTGGCCGCTCACATGCATGATCCACCTTTCCATCCAGCGAGATTCTGGCTCCCAATTCTAAAGTCCCAACAGTTCGAACCCCTTAGAACTTATAATTATGCCCTATCCCCGGATACTGAGGATGGGACATAACTTATCAACACAGGAATACCCATTTAAAGCATTTTAATCTGTACAGTTACATGATATACTTGTGCCTGTAGCCACCACTAAGGGGAGCTGAAGAGCATAGAACTCTATAATATCACAGTATGCAGCAAGCTCCTGCTCTCCCCCAAGAGGTGGCTGCAAGCCGACAGAATATTATAATGTAACTTTATGTCTATGCAGGGGATTTGGAGCTTTATGTCAGAAAAGTAAAACTTTGCCTTTAAAAGATGTGTTAGGTGTCTTACCGAAACTGTACGCTCCTCCGAATGATGGCCAACGACATAAAATCTCCCCGACCGTACTCATTTTCCCCACAATAGAGAAGCAATCCATCATCCCCTTCAGCCTGAAGAGCAATGTATAATATAGTTGTATAATATAGTTATAAAGTTATAATACACTAACAACTATATCTATAAGGGGGTGTCCAGGTTGTATAGGCTGTGCTTCAGCATGCATGCCTTCTTCCTCCTCCACCCTTCCCTACATGGCTATCCATACAGAGCCTTGTACATGAATCATGAAGGGCAGAGAGTGGTGGAGGAGGGAGTAGGAAAGCATGCTGCAGCTCGGCCTGGCCTTTACAACTCCCATGTTTAGAAGTAAAACATAATTTTATAACTTAGCAAACAACCATCAACTAAGAGATAGTTTTATCTCCCTAAAAAGTATTTGCCCCCGTCTGCAGCTCTTAGCATGATATAGATCTGACCCATCTGTTACCCTAGGGCCTCCATTTCCTTTGTGACACCTTATATAGCTTACCTTAAATTCCACAGTGATTTGGAAAGTCTGGTATGAGTTTTTCAGTGGCTCAAATGTCATATAGGAGTGACCGTAAAACTGAGGATACTGAACGTTAATATCTACAAAAGAAGATCTTGTTAGACATCTGCACATTTTCCCCACTAGTTACAATTCAATCTACGTGGGGTAAATAATGGGAGGAATATTTTTTTTAATCTTAAAGTGAATGAAAGTTAAAAGAAAAAAAAAAAAGGTCTTCAAATCCTATACAATAATATGCTACCTGTAGAGGGAGCTGAGGAGCTTACTGCATACTATATGTAAATTTAACTGTAGAGTAACACAGTATACAGTGAGCTTTGGAGGTCCCCCTAGTGGTGGCTGCAGAAAGACAGGATTGTATTATTTAGTTGATTTTTCTGAATTATTGCCTATTTCTTTTGGGTTAGTCAGGCTGGCTAGAGGCCACTTGACTTCCTGTCTGGCTGACCAGCATTTAGGTACTAAAGTGGTAACAGGAAGTTGTTGTCACAGATGTATTGTGACGGTTTTGCTGACATTAATCTAATGTTTAAATACCAGGATATTGTCAGCTTTCCCAGGATCTACCTGGTTTTGCACTAATAATCAAACTTTTAAATCAGAAGTCGGGAAAAGTTGGGTGACCTGTTTAGTTAGTTCTGGAATATCACTAGTTAATGTTAATGGCTGTAAACCATTGATTAGGGATGGAGAGGATGCTACAGGGAAGGTCATGTGTCGCCTCACATGTAAGGTGGCCGCGGGCGGTGGTGGTGAGGGAACCATTACTACTATGCTCACATCGATTTCACAATCAGCACATGGTACATGAGTCTTAGGTCATTCCAGTCAATAAGCTGTAATACCAGATACAACCTAGCATCCTGTAATGAAGCCGGATGGTCATATAGGATGTAGGAGCATATGGACGTCATAGCTTGAGAAAGAATGGAGGGGGGGGGGTCCATTCTGGTGAACCCAAATCTTCCATTGATTGGTCAGCCATTCATTTTGGCACTGGAAGACCCTACTGGATGTCCATTCACTGGATGTCTTTGCTTGGTCCTCTACTGCTTTCCCATAGGATGACCTCATGTTGTTTTCCCCATAGAAAGATATATATGAGGGCAAAGGATAAAGTCGAACACAAGCCTAAGTGGGCCCAAGGGTCACCTTCCTATATGGGAAATATAGGACTATAAAAGATGTATCAACGTCACATCCCCGTCCTTATCCAATGTACTATCATTAAAAGAACAAATATCCCTACCAAACAGTGGCTAAGGATGAGTGTCATAAATTATAGTGCCACACAATGGCGACATATATGCAACACTATACAGTGCCACCACCACCATACACTGCAAAAATAACATGGAAGAGAGCTGTCTTCATAGGAGAATTCCTTTAACTCTTTAAATCCCATGATCAGCAAAGTTGCTCAATATCTGAAAAGGAACCTACCATGATCACACGTCTCTCCTCCTTTGCCGAGGTTGCAGTGGCACTGGGAGCCTCCCCGGTCATAGTCATTGAGGCAGAAGCTATCGGCTGGACAGACTGTCTCTTCGCACGTCAGATCAAAGAGTCTAGGAGGAGAAACCATTGTATTTTTCTTAGCAAGTTTTGTGGTGGTGGCCCTGGAGGTGGTGGTGGCGGCTTTGGCAGTGGTGGTGCTGGCGGTGGTTGTGGCAGTGGTGGCGGTTGTTGGTGGACTCGTTGTTGGCTTAGTCATAGACCCAGAAGTCGCGACAGCACCTGTTGTGGTTGTTCTCAGAGGGATTATCTTTGTGTAGGTTCCTGGTGTCATTTTACTTTCTATGACAACCTTCTTGTTTCCTCCTCTCGTGCGAGAAAGTGGTCGGACCTGTGGGGACATCAATATAGCAACATTAAGCAAGCCTGTTCTTTCACAACAAGATGAATTATGTTTTATTGTGTTATCCCTCATAGTGGTAACAGGTGAGGCTAGTGCTGTCACTGCTGTTATTGATCCCTTAGGGTCTCCTTCATGGTGCACAAATATTTCTTCATTTTAGGGGTGGGAACAGAGCTGGGCTGTTTGCCAGTAGTACTCACACAGGCACTTCCTTTCCCTTACATCTCTGTCTACTTCTCTCTGCTATGCCATGACACTATGATTGGGGATGATTGACATCATAGATACCATGCGAACAGAGAATGGGTTACTGATGCACTGGGTTTTAAAGCTGCTATGTGAGCAGGAAGGATCACAGAAGGAAAGAGGATACATAATATAAGCAGACATGGTCTAAGCAGTTAATTGCTGGTGTTGCTGCTGCTGGTGATGATTGCAAGTTGAAGAGAAAAGGGAGAGGGAAATTGTATTCAGGAGGCAGCACTGTTCACATTCTATGATTGTATGATAACTAATTACACCAAAGGATAATAACTTCATGGGTAGTCAGAGTTAAAAGGGAAGCTTTGGTCTATCCTCTTTCCTGTGCATTGTACCACCTAAGACCCACCCTCACTTCCTGTGTTCTGTCTTGGTGCCTCAGCTGATAAAATTCTCCTTACAAAAGGCAATGGACATGGACAAGTGAGACACCAAGGGGTAGATTTATCAAACATGGTGTAAAGTGAAACTGGCTCAGTTGCCCCTAGCAACCAATCAGATTCCACCTTTCATTTTCATTTTCAGTGGAATCTGATTGGTTGCTAGGGGCAATTGAGCCAATTTCACTTTACACCATGTTTGATAAATCTCCCCCCTAGTGTCTGAGAGTTTTTATTCTTTTGGTAAATTAGGTGATTTAGAGATATTGCTGATCACATGGAGGAAAGTTGCGTGACCATTTAGGACTTAGTCTGCAATACATTAGAACGTCTTCTCTGCATCATATAGATTTCTTTTTAGGTCCATTCACATGAGGCAATATGAAACCATGCATGTATAGGTGTGTGATAGTGGTGGGGGGTGTAGTGACAATATTTTACATTGTGTTTCCCATAAGGATTATCTCCTAGGATTTTCGAGATCCTTTCACAATCTTTTTGCAATCTTGTAGGTCACACTGAAGGTGCAGGTCACTTCATATCACGCCGTGGGAGAAAATGTTCTTATATGTCAACTTAGAAAGCAAATTAGTCCGGGACCTCGCTCCAGTACACCCTCGCCTCCCAGATGCTCTTGGTAAAGGTTAAAGGTATCAAGCTGAAGTCGTACATTATGACAATACAGCGTGTCCCCCCATAACCCCACATCACCAGCACAAATCCTTGAATTGTCCTTGTATATGAAATCTTCTCTTAAGTTGTGCCTGTGATTTCCTGCTCTGCTAGATGCGGATTTACTAAAGGTGAAGACTATGATTAGTAGCCATTAGAGTTGGTGCAGGTTTGTAGATATAGGGGCACAAACACATGCCACCTTCACCAGTATCTTTGTGCCTTAGGAAATAAGATATTTCCACATAAACTGGCCATAACGTCAGAACCACCTGCCTAATATTATGTATTTTCCCCTCATGTTGACCTGTCGAGGTCTGGAATCCACCAGATCCCAGCACCAATATTTAGAAGATCCTATAGAGGTGAGGTGCAGACTCCATGCATGGGACATATGTAGTGACCCGATACGGGAACCTAAGTTCTATTGCACCTGAGTAAGGTAACTCACTTGGGTTCACACAGATGGGGATGAGGTATTCACTGTAGTTAGTGATTTCCCCACTAGGTGCTGCTCTGTATTATATGTTCTATGAAGCACAGCTGAAGGAGACTTATGGGTTAACTATTTTGTGTCACATGTGAGGTTTTATCCACTTATAGGTGAAGGTGCTTTGGCTCCAGTCTCTATCCTATTATCTGTCTTCTTTTTTCTTTTTTGCACACCCAGAGCCACCAATCACAGGAGGGTTTGGTCAGACCCCTGTAGGAAGGAATTAGTTCCTGGTGGGAGAAGTCAGGGTATTTGTTTCTAGTCAGTGTGTGAGGAGGCAGCAAAGAACCATGTCTCTGCTAAAGTTAAGCCAGGGCCTGGCTTAGACCAGGTCCTATGTCAGGGACACAAACAAGCCAGTTCCAGATTCTCCTTATCAAAGACACAGCAACTATTCAGTGCTAGAGAGTCGAAAGGGGGGGAGCAGCCAGAAGAAGGATCACCTTGTCCATTCCAGGAACCTCTCTAAAACATGCAGGGCAGATACCTAGGAGTCACAGGTACTGACTAGAGATGAGCGAACTTTTCAAAAGTTCGTTCCGACCGGACTTCTGGATTTTTAAAAAAAGTTCGGTTCAACCGGATTTCGGATTTCATAGTTCAAAGCATCTATATGATACGGGGGTAGTGTATTTGGTTGAATTTAGGGCTCTACATGTCAGTAACATCATTATCTTTTCGGTATCTCAAAGTAATTTTTTTTTTTAGACTCAATATTCACCATTACAGGGTCTATGCAGGAAATTCACCATTACTGGGTCTATGCAGGAAAAAGGTCACAAATGCAGTGAAGGAGCAGCAGTAGTCATTGGAGGCCAGTGGAGGTCCAGCAATAGTCATTTGAGGCCAGTACAGGAGCAGCAGTAGTGAACATGGAGGCCGCTCCTCTTAAAGATATAATGACGTGACACAGGGGGTGGGCTAGTGCAACATCCCTGCTGGTTGGAAGTGTTCAGGGCATCATGGGAAAGCACTTTTCCTGCCTGGAACACTTCCTGCTTTCTAAAATGGCGGCTGCCATTTTAGAAAGCAAGAAAAAAAAAATTTGGAGCGGACTTCCATAAATCCGAATCCGACCGTACTCGGACTTTTGGGAAAATCCGACCCGAATCCCATACCGGCCGAACCGGTTCGCTCATCTCTAGTACTGACCCCCAATGGAACAAAGTTACTATAAGTCTAGGTATTTCACTGCGCATCACAAGTCTTGGAAGTCTTCTTAGGCCCGTACTACCCTGCAGGACGGGTAGCCCGCAAGCAGAATGCGGTCGGACATAGTCTAAAAATGAGCACGGATTTGCTCTCTATATCTCTTCTTCAGTTCAAACTGTTCAAGGCAGAGTACATTACTAATTGGACAAGGCCCTTCAGGCCCGTTCTCTCCTCTCACTTCTGCAAAACCTTTTCTTACAAGCACCTTGTCTCTACCTCAACCACAAGCACTTAAATAACCTTAAGTATTGCAATAAACTGTATTTTTACTAAGTACACCTGTATTGCACTGAATTTCTGCAAGCAAACTGTTCTATTTTTCAAGTGTTGGACTCTGGACTATCTTTGCGCACACCCACACCTATACACACACCTACACTTGGGTTAAACCTATATGAAAGCGGGCGCCAAACAGTCCGGGGTGGGTCCCATACTACTCCAGGCTACCGTGACAAGTGCCCAAGTGACCCTAGACTCAGCTACCACATCATCGTACCAGCTGACCCAGCAGTAAAACAGAACCCCAGCGCCCAGACCTCGCACATACAGCAGCTGATAAGTGCTGGAGAGACTTGAGTTTTCAAAAAGAAGTCATTTCATATGTAACTTTCTGACAATTTCTGATTTAAAAACATTTTTTTTCTTGGGAGTACCCCTTTAAGAAAGCAAAGATTTTATATTAGCTTAATTTTCCGAATAGTGATACACCCATAACAACAAAGTTAAAAAAAAAAAAAAAAAGTTCTGCTTTTGACTTACATCATCTATATAGATATCGTAATCGGAGTCATCGATGTTGTAGCCATCATCATCACCTATTTTAGGTTCTGTGACGTATCCGTCAATATATCCTCCAGATCCCAGCTCATCACTTCCTGCAATGAAAGAAGCAACACTATAGAAAATGGTTCAGAAGACCTACAGGTCACACTACAATAGAAGAGAATAGCATCCCTATAGTCACTTTCCTCCCTCCCTACTACAGGATCCAGCATGGAGGACCCCCACCCGCCTCCTGCAATCCCCTTCTGAGATACATCAGCATAGAGAAACATTTCAGATTTTTTTTTCAATCAATACAATGAGCATTGAAAGTGAATTCAATTACTCCACCTATAATAGGCATTGTGCTTGGCAAGGACGTAACGATTGCTCCAGAAGGCTGATCGATGGCGACATGGCGCCCCCTCCCCCATTATATTTATTTCCTGCTTTTTATAACCTCGTATTCGCTTTCATCGCTTTTTCATATAGTTTGTGATGGATTGAACTACGTCTCCCCGCTAGTGACTCCCGTACACAGGATTACAGGATTAATGGGAGAACGTCTGTGATTACATAGAAATAGTCAATTACGGAGAAGGAAAATCAAATGTAAAATCCAGATACAATCAGAAGGATTGAGGCGGTTGTGATGAAACACGTTACGGTTTCCTCTGTAATTTTACACAGCAGACTCAAAACACATCATTCAATGGTAATCAGCTGGTACTGAACACTGCGAGCCCACCACATTAATAAAGAGTCCCAATGTAATGGACTAGATGGGAGGCGTTCAGGCTTCTACTGACTTCTACTAATACCAAGATTTCTGCAATTATGTAGTCACAAAGATGCCCCAATATTCCCACAACTAACAGTCAATCTCCCTCAGTCTGGGGCTCCATTCAAGATCTCACTTGTTGGGTAAGGAGGATTCTGAAGAAGGTCAGGAATCAGCATAGAACTACACGGGAAGATCTGGTCAATGACCTGAAGAGAGCTGGGACCACAGTTTCAAAGATAACACACTACACTGTCATGGATAATATCCTGCAGGGCACACAAACTGCCTCCGCTCACACCAGCACATGTCCAGGTCCAATTCATGTTCACCAATGACCATCTGGATGATCCATAGGAGAAGGTCATGTGGTCATATGGGACCAAAATACAACTTTTTGGTCTCAACTCTAGAGATGATCGAACAGCCTAGGTAATAGGCTCTGTATCCCGGAATTCCAGGCGGTACCTGGGCTGTCTCCTCCTTCCCCACGGACAGGGAAGGCATCAGGTATCAAATGTGGAAGGTCCGGCAAGGTTCGAATTCGATAGAACCTAAGATTTTCGGCTGTTTGATCATCTCTAATCAACTCCACTTGTCGTGTTTAGAGAAGAAGGATGAGTATAACCCCCAGAAAACAGTAAAGCATGGTGGTGGAAGCATCATACTTTGGGGGTTCTTTTCTGCAAAAGGAACAGGACAACTGCACTGTATTGAAGGGAGGATGAATGGAGCCATGTTTCATGAGTTTTTGGCCAACAACCTCCTTCCCTAAGTAAGAGCATTGAAGATGGGTGGTGGCTGGGTCTTCCAGCATGACAATGACCCGTAACACGTGGCAAGGACAGCTAAGGAGCAGCTCCGTAATAGGCATTTCTAGGTCCTGGAGTGGCCTAGCCAGTCTCCACACCTGAACCCAACTGAGAAAGCTAAAACAAAGTTGCCCAGTGACAGCCCCGAAACCTGAGAGGTCTGGAGAAGATAGATGTATATAGAGGATGGGACACAATCCCTGCTGCAGTGTCTGCAAACTTGGTCAGGAACTGCAGGAAACCTCCGACCTCTGTAACTGCAAACAAAGGTTTCTGAACCAAATATTAACTTCTGTTTTTTTATTGTATTAAATCCTTATTTCATGTAATAAAATGCTAAATAATAATTTATAAATCATACAATGAAATTTCCTGGAATATTTCTTAGATTCTGTCTCATAGGTGAAGTGTACCTGCCATAAAGATTACACACCTCTCCATTCTGTGCAGGCGGGAAAACGTGAAAAATTGACAACGTATCAAATATTTATTTTGCCCACTGTCTATGATCAAGTAGCATGGACATTTCTACACAAGTTTTCCACATGGGGGAGACAGAAACTTCCATTACAGTTGATGACGATAATAATTAGTTATCAGCAAAGTTTCTTTCTCATTCATTCAGATGCACCAGGGTAAAGCCCCTATAACACGGGATGACGGAGAGAAGCAAACAAGCGCTGTCATCGCTTGCTTGCTTCTCTTTCCCCGCTCGCTGCCAGCGCTATTACACACGTAGGCAGCGAGCGGGTAAGTGCAGGGGGGGCCGCGGGGAGTTTCGGGGGGGGGGGGGGGGGGGACGATGACTTGGGTCTGCCCTGGTAACCGCCTGATCGTTCGGGCAGCCCATAGCAGATAGCAGTGGTCAGCTGCCGCCGCTCCTATTCCACAGCAGCACACCGCTGCAATCGGGAACAGATCGCTGCTATATTAGTCGTTTGTCTTTCAACATGTTGAAAGACAAACGACAGCAATGATCAGCCGTCATCGTTCATGTCGGCTGATCGTTGCCTTCTATTACACAAGACGATATACGGCCGATAATTGTTTCGTGTGATAGGGCCCTAGGAAATGACTTGGTTGGGAATCTATCTCCCCTTTAAGTCTCTTCCGATGGCTGGGCTGTGATGGTGCTGGAGGTGTAGGAAAGGCCCCGGATAAGAGTTTTAAAAACAAAAAGTTTTGAGTTTCCTGCACAATAGAGTTTTTTTTTTTTTCTTCTTTTGCAGCTCGGAGAATAACAAGTCTCCGGGGGGAGATTGACTTGTCCCCAAACACAGAAATTGTCTATTACTACTTCTCCAGAAATGAGAATGGGTCTCGGGGGGGAAGGAGATAACATGCGTCGGGGTCTTCTGGGACTCCATTTTTAATAAACATTCCCCTTCCTCCTTGTTAAACCCATCAGCTCCTTCCGCAGATCTTTGGGAAGTTTGGTATGATTTAATTTGCAGACAATCAGAGGCCGTGTTACCGGGAGCAGCCACTTCCAGGCGTGTAAATAGGACAATCTCCGGGTGGTGCTGCGGTGTATCGTACCCAGCCTGCTGAATAATGAGCTGCATCTGGATACAAGGACAACATCGCCGCCTCCTTTTTATTTCCTCTCGTAAAGAGAAATTGTGCAAAGTCGTCTTATTTATTGGCGTCCTCGGCATATGGGGTTTTAGTAACCGTCTAGATATTCTAGATAGAATCTGTATAAAGTCCATATGGTGTATATAACACCCACTCCTGTGTCATTAAGACTGGTAGGAACATCCACACGACAGACCACATGCACTTTAGGAGACAGTCATGCAAACCTGTGTTCCTACCATTACATTGTATATGTCTGGTACGCAGGATCCCCAACTATGGGGAGAACATGGCTGACAGAGGATAGGAAAGAGATGTACACAGCAGGCTGAGCGCTTAGGCTGCTGTCTAGTAGGACTATGGCTGTCTCTGCTGTTCTCATAACTTAGAATTTAAAGGGAAGCCATTAGCAGGTTCGAAGTATCCCCCTATAGCACACATGACACTGTGGATAAAGGTGGGTTTCTTACCTTCATCCTCTGTGCTGTTTCTGTGCTATTAGTTAATCCTGATGCTGATTAAGCATTTTGGTGCACTGTGGATGGGACTCTCCTCAGTGCACTAAACTGACCCTGGCCGGCCCGCCCCTTCTAATGAATAACAGCAGGGTGGGCCGGCAAGGTGTATTGAGGGTGGAAGTCCTGTCCTCAGTGCACCAAAACCCTTTATTAGCATAGGGATTAAACTCCTAATAGCATGGGAGGGCACCTATCATTTATGTGACCATCTATAGAGCTAGCGTGGTATCCCACTACAGGTGTTCCTTATATGGCACATGTCGCAAAGTTATCCCTATAGTGGTAATGAAGGTGCATTTTTTAGTTTCACCACAAGGTGCCAGTGTTATGTTTAAACTCTGTTATATGTTGCACAGTTGTAGCTACTAAAGGGTTACTGTATTTTTGTAACACATGATCTGTTTTGACCAATAGGAAATGCTCTTTCTTTTCTACGCATCTCTGCTCTCTATACATACACACACAACCCCTAGGGGGCAGTCCAGTTGAGTTGTGTTAGTGGTCAGAGACACACGTGTATGGAGAACACAGAGACGTTTACTTTTAAGACTACTTCACTAGACAGACACTATGCAGTGTTAAACCCCTACAGGAGGACAAGTCAGAGATCACCCCAGCCCATGCCGTAAACCTCTCTAGACAGTGGCGGGTGGTGTCCTAAGGCAGAGGAACTGACCCAAATAGAGCAAAGCAACCGTACAAAGGTCTATGTACTCTATCTTGCAGCGCAGGTGAAACCGGGACACCCTTGGACATTTAGCTTCGCCCAGGTAACCTAGTCTGGGGCTTGTGTCACCCTAGTAGGACAGGTCCCTCGACACTGCATGGTAGAAGATGGTTTAAATGAAACGCAGGCACAAGTATTCTTCTCTCAACTATTCTTCTCTTCTCACTAGTATTTCTCTCTCAAGTTCTGGCAGAGCACACTACAACCCTGGGTTGGGGCTCTCACGACAAACTCTTCTTTTCACTGCTCAACACTAAGCTATGCAAGCACTGCTATCCTACCTCAGCACTTAAAGTATCTCCCAGCACAGATCCAGTGAACACGAGTCTGTATAACAGAAGTTATCTAATCACCAGCGTATCCTGTATCACAATCAGTAAAGCCATTTTATTTATTTTACTGGGATTCAGTGATCATTGCACCAGCACCTACACATACCTGCTACATACCCATTGGGTTACACTCCCCTTTCTGTGGGTGGCGGTACCAACAGTCCGGATGGGTCAACTCCCCACTCCAGACCACTGTGACAAAAGCCCAAGGGACCAATCACAACCCGGCAGGTCACCAACCATTTCAGGGGAACAGTATAGCCAGCCACAATTTAAAGCAGGTATACCATCATACCTGTGTGCTGAATTACCACTGGCGTCACGACAGTATCACCACTGGCTGAGCTGTACAAAACGCGACCAACCACCACAGAAGTGGCGTCACCCATAACAACCTAGTAAGTGGCCGGTCAAGCAGCGGACCACCACACTTGTGTGAGGGCTCGTTTTTTGTGGGGAGAACTGTAGTTTTATTGGAACCATTTTTGGTCACTTATATTTTTGATCACTTTCTACTTGGCCAAATTATTTTTTGTTTTAAAGCATTTATTGTGTAGGATAAATAGTTCTATTTTAATACTTTGGACTTTCAGAGATGCGGTGATTCTAATTAAGTTTTTTTTTTTTTTCATTTACAATATAAAGGAGAATATTGTAAACTTTTTTTTATATTTTTAAAAAACTAACTTTTTATTTTTTTTTCTTGTCCCCCCTATGGGACTTGAACATGTAATTGTTAGTACTGCATGACTTCAATTGTCTAGCAGGGTGTACTTGTCAAGGTAATGATCATAAATGAATCTTATAATGACTTTTTTCACTTTATATGAGACAATGCTTTGTTTAACCAATCATATCTTGATAATTGTGTACACATGATTGTGTCTATATACTATGACTATATAAACTGTATAACTTCCCAAAAATAAACAGAAGCTTCCTGACTCAGCTGAGGCAGGAATAGGGTACAGAATCTGTGTTTTGGTGCCGGCGCCCAGCCAAATAATCTAATTTTGACAGGGACAGTCACTTGGGATATCAGGGTGGACAAACGGCATCCATCCCTGACATACTTACACTACTAACATAGCAGACCTGGAGGCCTTCACTAGACCCCGGCTACCACAACAGCTGCTTGGCATCCTGTATTTGTTATGTGGGTGGCCGAAAGGATGAGATAGGAGGTTGTTATTGACTTTGTCATCTACAAGATTGAGCAGCTGGAACTGGAGCTAGATTTGATGTTCAGCTTTCTGGGTGGTAATAGTTAATTGTATCACACATGAAACTGACAGGCATGGAACAGACCCAGCTTCTGGGCCCACTCTATACTGTCCAGTTTTTTGACAAATGGGTATATCAAATGCTGGATAATGGAGATAAGCGTGGCTCGAGCATGCTAAATCCACTGGCTCAGCATTTGACTACTGATGGCTGACGGCGTTGGATACAGCCCAAGGGAGTCCTGGAAAACATGGATACAGCCATAACCCATAGGCTGTATTCATGTTTTCTAGGACTCTCTTGGGCTGCATCCAACTTCATCAGCCACCAGTATTGAAATGCTGAGCGAGCGGACTTATCTCTATTGACTAGTTTATCAGAGTATTCAATAACTATGGCTGGATCTGCTTTTCCCATAGAGCTTAAAGCTGCGGCTTCTCCATTACATTTGACTCTTGGTATTTTAGGTTTATTTACCAAAACCAAAGAATATCTTAGGTCTGACTTGCTATGGACAGAGATGCTTCCAGCCTTTTTGCCTCCTGTGTGAAATAGTGCCCTTAAAATAAAAATATGTAAGTACAAGGCAGCCCTGTGGTCAGTAAGGTTAAAGTTCTCATCTTGCCAAAATGAATGGTTCACCCCTAACCTCAGCTAGTCCGCATGGTCCTTATTTACTCCACTACTGCAATGACATGTTGACCTCTCACTTTAGCCACTAATGTGGACGTCGTCAATGTAGCGGGTCACATTAGTAAATCCTGAGCCATCCTATACAAATAAGTGAAGATAAGCATAAAATAGCATAAAACATCACAGCAAAATAAGTGTCATGGATATCAGGCATCTTTCTCCACAAACCATACAAGGCAATGAACTCTTTGTTATACAGGAATCCAGCATCACTCACAAAGGAATTCCTACTAAAATACTGTGACTGGGTTACAGTCTGCAAATGCAACCACAGCGGTTAAAGATCTCAGGCAACAATTAAATCAATTTGCAGTCGGGCCAAAAACACTCAATGAAATCATCGGTGGGAAAACAGAAAAATTTCACATCCTTTCAATGAGCGGAATCTCTTCTCGGTCAGAGACACATTATAATACTTCAATCATCTTCAGGTTAAATGCTCAGAGTTCACCGAAGAGCATTCAATCTCCGAGCCCCCGTCTACCCTCCTATTGTTCTCTGCAGTGTAATTCCATCTATTAATATTGCAAAGGGTGACAATGGCAATGGTCAGTGATCCAAATCTAAGTCCAGAACACAACCCTCCTGAGGAGGAACGCGGAGAGGACTTGTATTTGTTCTGAAGGCTGTACAATATTACCTGAGATTTAATCATCTCCAGCGCAGCTCTGAAGCACAAGGAAGCTGAACGCTGCCAAGAGGTGATTCTTGTATCAGAACACAATTCTCCACCAAGTGCAAGTAAAAAAAAAAAAAAAGTTTGAAAGAACAATCGATAGTTCTAGAAAATCCACCAAATGTTTTCCTTCCAAATCCTCTTTAATAATCCTTTTATATTGACCGAACTAAACTTCTCTAGAGTTGCCCATATACTCAGCAATTCTCTTTTACTTTAGTAACCTTGTTTCCATCCTTAAAGGGGTATTCTAAGAAAAATCAAAGGGGTCCCACCTCCACCTCTGGAAAGAGCCGAGTAAGGCAGAAGAGCACTGTACTCAGCTTCCTCCAGGAGCCTTATATGAATGAATAGAGCCACCGTAAAGAGACGAGTAAGCTGGAAGAGTGCTTATTTGACTCTGGCACCTCCATAGGAATGAATAGATCTGCGGGTCTCATGTTGTTTCCATGGCTCTATTCATAACACAAAAGCTGGGGGGTTCAGAGGTCGGACCCCTGTGATCTGTTACTTGTCCCCTATCCTGTGGATAGGGCACAAGTTAAAGGACAAGTGCCATGAAAAACTTTTTCCCAGTAATTGAAGCACATTACAAAGTTATATAACTTCCCTGTCTTTTCCCCCCTTCACCCCCCACCAGGAAGTGTCCTAACTCACACAGACCTAATGACTGTCGTCACCATCACCAAGCTCTTCTCTCTGCTCCTTCTCCTGTTACACTAGCCTCCCCCCTCCCCTGCCTTGTCAGGTGACTCAGCTTGCTCAGCTCCCATTGGCTGAACAACTGCAAGCCATCACTTGTCACATGTCACTTGCTTATCTTCCCTCCGACTGACTCCAGCACATAGGCAGCTCCCCCTTCCCCTAATACTCTCTCCTGCTGCCGTGGACTCAGTGAGTGAATGACTCATGTCACTAGAGAAGATAAGCAAGTGACAATCGGAGCTGAGCAAGCTGAGTCACCTGACAAGGAGGGGGAGGCTGGTGTAACAGGACCTAGACCGGCCCTCCTGCTGATGACTCATCCTCACAAGAAGGAGCTGCCTGGTGACGGTGACGGCAGTCATTAGGTCTGTGTGAGTAAGGACACTTCCTGTTGGGGGGTGGAGGGGGGAAAAGACAGGGAAGGGAGGCAGATAGGTGATTGAAGCACATTACAGAGTTATATAACTTTGTAATGTGCTTCAATTACTGGGAAAAAGTTTTTCATGGCACTTGTCCTTTAATTATTCTTGTAATACCCCTTTAAAGGAGAATTAACTTTATAAATCAAGTTCTAACACCTTGTAACATATCTTTTGGATATTTTTTGATAATTTCGGAAGGCTTTACTCTGCTAAGTACAGGGGGCCCTGCCACAAGGTCTGTACTGTCCCCTCTGGCTGTGTTGGGAATCACTAGTAAGCTACTGTGCTATACATGTCCACATTGTCTGCAAGGGACCTACCTATGGGCATATAGCAGCCTTGCCTTAGGTCTCCTGACTCTCTAGTGCAGCATAGTAAAGTATCCTGAGGGTGCCCTTTCCAAGGCTTGGCCCAGCGGCCAGTGGTTGAAGGTTTAGAAAAAATAATATGCTTTGTTCGTGTTTTCTTCAAGTTCCTAAAAGCCAGGCTATGGCCTGCTAAAGCTCCATGTTAATCACCACAGTTATAGTGGAACTAGACATGTCCACGCTGAGGAGATAATTGCTCATAAGTCCTACTAGTCTGCAGAAGGACTTATCTGAAGCAGTTGGAGACATTGCAATAGGCTGATGTGCCCCGCTGTCTCTTGCTTTGCTTCCTCAGCGTAAGTTGAGAGGCTAGCTCTGCCTAGTTGTTTAAATCTGGAACCTGTACTACTGGACTTGTCACTGTTCATTGACGGATATCTCCTATCCATGAGTACGGGTTATTCTTAAGTATCGCAACAAAGCCGCATTGTCCCCTACAGTACGATTTGGACAGGTCCCCTTCAGGTAGTCCCTCTTGCCACAATTACAAGTCTTCTAGCTGTAACTTCTAAAGACTTTCCAAAACCCCAGTTATTGTTTAAAGGGAACAATCAGCAGGTTAAACAAATATACCCTGTTCATAGCTCCCTATTGTGCATGGGGAACTGAGGATGAAGACATGTCTTTAACCTTCATCCTCGGCGCTGTTAATGAGCAGTTGTTAATGTAATTGTGTCTCCAGTAGGGCCGTCAGGAGCTCTGTCCCGCCCCCAGAGTGCCAGGGGGTGATGGCCCCACCCCCAGTGCTCCTAATGGCCTTATCAGGGACACAATTACATTAACAACTGCACAGGCAAAACTGAATCTCAAGCTTCAAACCGCACCTTGTGAACACTGTCAATGAAAAGATAGTGTACTTTAAGAGATTGTTAAGTAAAAGTCATCATTCCACGGTTATCCCGGGTCTGTGTGTTCTTACGTTGCACCATCACACTACAGAGGGGATATGAGAACACCTATAACTGGCGAGTGTTGGGTCCCAGGGAGAGCTAACTACCAAACTGAGCCTCATAACAAGTGTCACAACGGTACTGTAAAGTAGCAGCCATTGTCCCCAAAGTCCAACAGGCACCTCAACCCCTTTTTCATTCACCCTATGAAGGAGTTCTAAACTTAATAGAGGGGGAGGTCCCCTGTTCATGTTCTTCATCTCACTCTGAAAGACCTGTCCTATGCTACATTACACAGCCAAAAAATTAGCTGATCGGTGGGGGTGTCGACACAACGCCAATAAGTGACTTATGACCTTTCCTGTGAATATCTCATCAGCATATCAAGAGAAGTGGATAACACCTCTGACCTTGCCTGTGATATTTACCATATCAGAGAATGACATGTTCAAGTCTATTACTGGGACTGAAAACAAAAAAAAAATTGTAAAAAAAAAAAAATTGGTAAAATGTTTAGAAAGAAAACAGAAATCTAATCAAAAAGTAACACCCCTATCCTTACCTAAGTTTTTTTTGTTTGTCATAATATAAAAAAGTTTGTAAACTATACATTATTGGTATCAAGGCATCAAAAACTTCCTATATGACAAATCACATTATAAACAACTGAAACAACAGGTAAAGAAAAAAATACAAGATGTGGGGCTAGTTGCATTTTGTTTGTTCTGCCTCCGAAAAACAGAAATAAAAAGTACATCTATATCTTTAGGCTCTTTTTGCATTTAGCTAATAGATATACAGTATGTTGGCACTTTACAAATAAAGGATACCATCAGTAATACTTACGGAAAGTCCTAATGACCTCACTGGGAATACTAAGCTGACTGTCTCCATAAGAGTTCGCTGCTTTAACTGCAAACTGATATTTTGTGTCTGGCGATAGACCCTTAAGCACCATGGAGTCCATCGGTATCTGTTCTGTAATAGCGATCCAATCACCGTCAATATCCGACCTATACAGAAGAAATGTTGAGAGAAGAGCGGTCAGCACATAGTAGGTAGGGATAGTAGGGATCTGTCACAGGCGTTACTAGTCTGAACACCCCTCGCAAAAGCCTGTAACTCAAAGTGAAGTGGTAATAAAGTCATGTATAAGTTTTGCCACTAGATGTCAGTAGTATGTGTATTCATACTTGTATATTGCACAGCTGCAGTGAACTAAGGGTTATTGTTTTGTTTATGATCTGCACACCAATAAGAGCTGCTCTTCTCTTCCACCTATCGCTATCCTTCATTCTTTTTACAATTTCTTCTCCACCACTCACAGGAGCTGATACACACCCTGTAGGAAGTTGTCACATGGGAAGAGTAAGTGTAGACCCCCACTTAGTCAATCCAGTGTAGTCTAGACTGGAGTGTGGTAGCGGACAGACGTAAGGAAGACACAGAGACTTTTTCTTCTTTAAAGCAACACTTCGACCTATAATGTAGTGCTAAACACCAACAGAGAGGACAAGTCAGGGATCACCCCAACCCACGCCATGAACAACTTAAACACCGTGCAGGACAGTATCTTACATGCTAGAGGAACTGATTCGGATAGAGCAAAGCAGCCAAGAGCCTACGTACTAAACCAGGTAACTTTGGACACCTTGCTCAACTCAGGTAACAAGGTCTGGGGCTTGTGTCACCCGACACTGGTAGGGCAACAGGTGGTTACAGCAACAAAGGTCGAAACACGAGCACAAGTATTATACTTCTCAAGTATGCCTTCTACTCCTTCTAAAGTTCCGGTAGAGCACAGTACTACATTGGGTAGGGACTTTCAAGACAAACTCCTCTCCACTACTCTGAACTCTCACAACCTATTCCTCTCCACTCCTTTGAACTCACTCTATTCTTCTCAGCACACAACTAAGTCAGCACTGCCACTCTATGTTCACTCCTTCTACAGTTCTCGGTGCAGATCTAGTCAAGTCAAGTCCAAAGTGATTGTCTACTTGTATGCCAACATATTCGTCAGTAAAGGAAGAGTTTATTTATTTTATCGGGACTCAGTGGTTATTGTATTAGCACCTACACATCAGCTACACTGTCCTTGGGTTATCTCCCCTTTCTGTGGGTGGCAGTACCGACAGTCCGGGTGGGTCATAACTCCACTCCGGACCACCATGATAAGCGCCCAAGGGACCCATCACACCCCGGCAGGTCACTGACCACATGGGAAAGGTATAGCCAGCCTCAAAAACTAAAAGCAGGTGTGCTCTATACCTGTGTGCTGATTCAGCACTGACGTCACAACACTATACCATCTGGCTAAGCTATACTCCACCAACCAACCACCATTGTAGTGGCATCACACAGTACCATCTAGCAAGTGACCGGTTACAGCTGCTACAACACCATCCGGCAGCCTACCACCACAGGAACCTGAGTCCTAAACATCAGATAATATTATAATCAGCTATCTCCTTGTAATCTGATGTACCTGTCAATCCACTGAGAAGAAGAAGAAAAAAATTCCAATTCCATCTACATCTTAGTTAAAAAAAACTTTTTAGATGAACTTTTTGGGTGCAGGAAGATGTAGACGTCAGGGGAGTAGACCCGGTAGACACCGCCACACCAGCCTCAAAAGAGTCGACTTGTGAAAGCCTTGCGTGGCGGTACAAGATCCATTAGTAGTCACTAAATGCAGACGTGTCCCCGGGGAGATGCTCATCAAACGACGGAGATTTACACATCTCAGTACACAAGAGTCATCTGAGAGGAGCCGCCATGAAAGCCCCGACTCACATCAGCAGAAGGATATTTCATGTCGCCTCTTCCCTGCAGAACGTCTCACACTTTCTTCTTCTTATGCTGTTTGTTGCTGTTATTTCTTTTAGGTTTTTGCATTAGGAGGAAAGATACATTAGCTTTATAAAAAAAAGCACCAGGTCATAGAGCATCGGTTATGCACCTAAAAGAGACTGACTCTTGGATGGAGTGCTTTTAATTTTTTTTTTTCTATTTCTTTCTTTAGGATTTTTTTATGCTGTAATCTTTTCTGTGCTTTCAATTATTTTGCCTTTTATCTCCAGTTGAAAACTTTACCTATTTTTTATAGCGCTCCCCACTACAAAAATTACTTTGGTAATAGGTATTGATGAGCGAATCAGTCAGAAATTTGGGAATATTCGCTCCGATTCGAAAATTTTCGCAAATTGCATCCAAACGAATTGCAATAAAACTGGCAAACCATTGTGGCAAAAATGGGAAAATATAACATTTTACTAAATATCAATTCTCTCACAGGACAGCAGTGAACATTGGTGGATCAACAGCGTAAAATCAATTTTGACTAGTGATTAGACGGCTGCAATGGATTATGGTTAATCCCTTGCACCGGCCAATTCTAAATACCATGCAAAAACATGAAGGTTGCCATGTTGGTTTTTTTTTGAGAATTTGGAAACAAATCTGTCTAAAATTTGCTTACTTCACGATGCAAATTCACTGATTCACTTTGCTAATCTGTAGTCATAGATGGTACCAAATATGTAGGAGTTGTTATGTTTTTATTACATAAAACATATTGTGTCTTTTAAAAATGTATATATTTTATGTAACATTATTTATCTCTTTGTTTTATGACATTTTTTGCTCCATACTGCATAATGATATGCACCACCACCTTTTACAGCATACTGGTATGCTCAAATAGGCAATTACATGAGACAGCCCAGGGGACTTTTATAGTTTTCCAGCTGTCTAGGTTTCCCTTCCCTTAAGCTTCACTACAAGCACAAGTATGAACAGGGTTATCTGTATGAATTAAATGGGTACTCCAGAGAAAAATAAATACAGTGGTACCTTGGTTTAAGAGTAACTTGGATTAAGAGCGTATTGCAATTAGAGCTCACAGTTTTCAAAATTGTAACTTGGTTTAAGCGCATTGCTTTGGTTTAAGAGCTCGCTCTACTGGGCGGGAGGGGAAGTGGGGGAGGGGCATGGCCTGCACAGGGTGGTCTACAGCACTGTACTCTGACCCAGGAACTTATTATCTGCATTTATATGATTTCTTATGGGAAAATTTGCTTTGGTTTAAGAGTAGATTTGGATTGCAAGCACAGTCCCAGAACGAATTATGCTCGTAATCCAAGGCACCACTGCTGCCACCTCTGTCTATGTCAGGAACTGTCCAGAGCTGGAGAGGTTTTCTATGGGGATTTGTTACTGCTCTGGACAGTTCCTGATATGGACAGAGGTGGCAGCAGAGAGCACTGTGTCAGACTGGAAATAATACATCCCTTCCTGCAGGACATACAGCAACAAGTACTGGAAGACTGGAGATTTGAGGTTATATATGATATGGCAACTCAGTTTCATTCAGGTACATAACAGACAGAGCTGATACTAATGGCCATAGTGGCATGATACTTGTTGGCTTCCAGTTGGTTTACAATGTGCTGCAATTTGCTCATTAAGGTCTTGATGGTAACTTGAGCAGCTACTGGTCCCTAGGCCTGGGCTGAGACCCACCAAGATTCTATGGCTTTAGTTAGATAATAAAATCCTTTCCATAGGCCAATTATAGTGGTCCTTCTTGCAAGCTTCAATTGACCCCTGCCTAGTGGTGTAGCTACCACAGGGGCAGACCACGCAACTGCAATGGAACCCGTGCAACAAGGGAGCCCCCCGATCTCTTGGGGCTGGAGGCAGCATTGCACCTCCAGCCACAGGAGGGCCTCCCATACACATAATCACTAGAGATGAGCAAACCTGGAGCATGCTGGAGTCCATCCGAACCCGAACTTTCGGCATTTTATTAGCGGTGGCTGCTGAAGTTGGATAAAGCCCTAAGGCTATGTGGAAAACATGGATATAGTCATTGGCTGTATTCATGTTTTCCAGACAACGTTAGAGCTTTATCCAAGTTCAGCAGCCACCACTAATCAAATGCCGAAAGTTCGGGTTCGGATGGACTCGAACCCGAACCCGGTTCGCTCATCTCTAAATATTGCCTGGGCTGATGCAGTCCCTCAGCTCCCCAATGCACAAGTCACATCACTTGTGGGTTGGGTATCGGAAGAATGGAACACATTGGGACTGCGTCATACAAACAGTATATAGATGTTTACAGGCAGGAGGCGCAGTGGTGCGGGGCAGAGCAGAAAGAAGCAGCGGCAGAGTGGTCTATGCCAGGTGTGCATGGCGTTGGCTGCTGGTTTAGCGGCTCAATCCTTGGCCTGCTTGTAACCCCCAAAGCACTACTCACTGTGCAAAACATTAACCCCCTCAGCACCACATACATTACAAAACACTGCTCAGCACCATACACTGCAAGACATTAACCCCCTCAGCGCCACACACTGCAAGTGGAAAGGGGGCTACAGGATTTATGGGGCCCCCTACAGTTTCTTGCTATGGGGCCCCATGAATCCTAGCTATGCCCCTGCCCCAGTCTCTAGAAGTCGTAGGCTTGCCTTCACCATGAGCCCTGTATCGAAATACCGTTGGGCACAGAACCTTGTTAGTGACCCCCTCCCAACATCAAGGCAGATGTCCCACTAGATACCCCCCCCCCCCCCCCCAGATATGCTTCTGGTGATGGCTATATCTGCCACCACTCAGCATGTAAAGATCAGAGCTGTATTCAAGAAGCAAAACAGGACAGGATAGAGATTTGTGCTAACCAACCTTCTATATGACACCGAGTAATACTGAATTTGGGAGCTGCCTTGACTGGCACCTTGTTTCCATGAAATGGCCACCTCCACGTCTGACACGACCACAACCTGCGGCTGCATCGGGGAATCGGGCACCATGCACATATCTGTAGAAAATAAAATAAAGGAGATCAAATTACTCTTCTTCAGGCAAAATACAGACAAAAAGTTGTAATTTATGAAGCAGAAGTGAGTAACTAACTATTAACCCGGCCGCGGAGGCCGATCAGGGGCTCAATCTGTAAGTGATTACTGCATCGATTCATTACATTCATCACAGCTCATTTGTGAAGTACAACGACTGAGAGAAATCAATTTCTAAGCAGGCAGGGTAAAAAGTATGTGTACTGCGCCGCTGATTATGTGTCCTCAATGGCGGATGAGAGAGTCTGCAAAACAGTAGCCACTGCTGCCGCCTAGCCGTCCACCTCACACATGATGTATTCTTATATATAGGAGCAGTATTATAGTAGTTATATTCTTGTATATAGGAGCAGTATTATAGTAGTTATATTCTTGTATATAGGAGCAGTATTATAGTGGTTATATTCTTGTATATAGGGGGCAGTATTATAGTAGTTATATTCTTGAATATAGGAGCAGTATTATAGTAGTTATATTCTTGTATATAGGAGCAGTATTATAGTACTTATATTCTTGTGTATAGGAGCAGTATTATAGTAGTTATATTCTTGTATATAGGGGCAGTATTATAGTAGTTATAGTCTTGGATATAGGCAGGGCCGGCGTTAGGGGGGGGGCAAAGTAGGCACTTGCCCAGGGCCCCCATCCCCCAGGGGCCCCCTAGCTCCTTCCTTCATTAGTGGAGCAGGAAGCAGAGCAGCACAAGCAGCTCCCCTGCTCTACTAATGAACGAAGGAGCTGAGCTGTGAGGACGGAGCGCCCCTCCTGCAGAGCTGCCTGTGCCCTACAGAAGAGGAGGAACGGCAAGCCCAGGTAAAGAAATAGAGGGGGGGGGGGGGGGTTAGAGGGTCACGGAGACTGGGGGCGGGACTTGCGGCCAGGGGGCGGTGCTTACGGCCGCGGGTGGGCGGAGCCTCGGGTGTCTTTATAAAACAGTAACCCCCTCCCCATATACTAGCCTAGCGAACAGTATACAGGAAGGGGGCAGGGGATCTTGTATGATGCAGTCCCCCCTTCCACCATATACTGTTCAGGGCCCTCCTCCCTCTGTATCTATGGGCACCAGGCCCTGAGCAGTACATGATGGAGGTGGGTGCTGAATCACACAGTATCCTGTATGATAAAGTACCCCCATATCTCTCCTCTGCTCTACTACTACCCCCAATACTACTCCTAATACTGCTCTACTATTACCCCCAATACTACTCCTAATACTGCCCTACTACTACCCCCAATACTACTCCTAATACTGCTCTACTACTACCCCCAATAGTGCCCTACTACTACCACCATCAATACTACTCCTAATACTGCTCTACTACTACCCCCAATAGTGCCTTACTACTACCCCAATACTACTCCTAATACTGCCCTACTACTACCCCCAGTAGTGCCCTACTACTACCCCCAATACTACTCCTAATATTGCTCTACTACTACCCCCAATAGTGCCCTACTATTACCCCCAATACTACTCCTAATACTGCCCTACTACTACCCCCAATAGTGCCCTACTATTACCCCCAATACTACTCCTAATACTGCTCTACTACTACCCTCAATACTACTCCTAATACTGCCCTACTACTACCCCCAATAGTGCCCTACTACTACCACCATCAATACTACTCCTAATACTGCTCTACTACTAACCCCAATAGTGCCCTACTATTACCCCCAATACTACTCCAAATACTGCTCTACTACCCCCAATACTGCCCTACTACTACCCCCAATACTACTCCCAATACTGCTCTACTACTACCACAAATACTGCCCTACTACTACCCCAATACTACTCCCAATACTGCTCTACTACTACTCCCAATACTGCCCTACTACTACCCCAATACTACTCCTAATACTGCTCTACTACTACTCCCAATACTGCCCTACTACTACTCCTAATACTGCTCTACTACTACCCCCAATACTGCTCTACTACTACCCCCATACTGCCCTACTACTACCCCCAATACTACTCCTAATACTGCTCTACTACTACCCCAATACTGCTCTACTACTACCCCCAATACTGCTCTACTACTACTACTCCCAATACTACTCTACTACTACCCCTAATACTGCTCTACTACTACCCCCAATACTGCTCTACTACTACCCCCAATACTGCTCTACTCCTACCCCCAATACTGCTCTACTACCATTGCTATTATTACCTCCACTCCTGATACTACTACTACTCCCAAAACTGCTACTCCCCTTATCTACTACTACACCCCTCATCTTATATGCTTCTACTATTGCTACACCCCTTATCCACTATGCCTATACTACTACACCCATCAAAAAATAAATAAAAAAAATCGAGAAAAGAAAAAACGAGATTTTATTTTTTGCCCACATCACCCCAGCCCTAGGAGATGCTATGTGCTGGGGGCGGGGGGGCATTTAACTATCAGTGGAGATGCTATCTGCTGAGGGGGCAACTATCAGTGGAGATGCTATGTGCTGGGGGGGGGGGGGGGGAACAGGGGAGATGCTATGTGCTGGGGGGGGTAACTATCAGGGGAGCTGCTATCTGCTGAGGGGGCAACTATCAGGGGGCTAGCTAACAGGTGTAAAACCTACAGTGAGATGCCTCCTATATTGGTGGATACTACATACTGGGTGGTGGAGGTAACTACCAGAAGAATTACCTACAGAGGGATACCGACTATATGTACTATGGAGGCACAGAGGGACCTATCTACTATATAGGGCACAGAGGGGTCTTATTTAAGGTCACAGAAGATCACCCCACCTCGAGCAGCGCGCCAACCGCTGACAAAAAAGTATCGGGACCTTAAATTGCTGCTACAATGTTTTAGCATTTGGGGCCCCACCTTCAACTTTGCCCAGGGCCACATTTTGTCTAAAACCGGCCCTGGATATAGGAGCAGTATTATAGTAGTTATATTTTTGTATATAGGAGCAGTATTATAGTAGTTATATTCTTTTATATAGGAGGCAGTATTATAGTATATAGGAGCAGTACTATAGTAGTTATATTTCTGTATATAGGAGCAGTATTATAGTAGTTATATTCTTGTATATAGGAGCAGTATTATAGTAGTTATATTCTTGTATATAGGGGGCAGTATTATAGTAGTTATATTCTTGTATATAGGGGGCTGCATATAGTAGTTATATTTCTGTATATAGGAGCAGTATTATAGTAGTTATATTCTTGTATATAGGAGCAGTATTATAGTAGTTATATTCTTGTATATAGGGGGCTGCATATAGTAGTTATATTTCTGTATATAGGAGCAGTATTATAGTAGTTATATTCTTGTATATAGGAGCAGTATTATAGTAGTTATATTCTTGTATATAGGGGGCAGTATTATAGTAGTTATATTCTTGTACATAGGAGCAGTACTATAGTAGTTATAGTTGCTGTGGAACAATCTGATATACTGAGGTTAAAATAAACCTTTTAACTATCTTTTGGACTATGCTTACTTTACCATTTTAAGTTGCTCTTTAGACTTGTCCATGTACCCTGATCAGTAGTCTGGTCTGTAATTTTAGCAATCGATGTTCATCCGTAATCACAGTAAATCATCCGGTTCAGTATAGTTAGGTTAATGATGGTCCTTACCTGGAGACAAGGTCGATACATCTCTCGGCATACTGGCCCTTCCTTTACCTGCCCAGCTATAGGCTCCAACACTGACCCGGTGCAGCGTTCCTGGCTGTAAATTGTTGAGGGTCACTTTCTAATAGGAGAAAGTAGAATAGTAATATTTTCCTTTGCAATAAATTAATTATGGAGAACCTGATAACTACTGTATAAGTTTATGCTTTTCTCTTCTATAAAGCTGCTGAAAGCTGTGTCTGGTCATTTCTTACTTATATTTAATATTCCTCTACCTTTTCCAAAAGTTGCAACCCCTTTAGACTGCAAGAACAAATATCGCTTGAAGGAAGTGTACACCATTTATTTGGCATGACTCTATTCAGTCATTCTGTAGTTAAAAGTAACCTGTCACCCCCGTGTTGGGGTGAAGGCCGCCCGACCCCCTGCTAGAGCCCCGGATACTTACCCCATCTCGCGAAGTCCTGCTCCTGGAGCCAGTACCGGGACGGAGATATCCTTGTCGGAAGCCCGGCGCGTGCGCTGCATAGATGAGTCTGATGCCCATAGAGAATTAATGGAGCTGTCATTCTCTATGGGCATCGGAATCATCTATGCAGGGCGCGCATCGGGCTTCCGACAAGGATATCTCCGTCCCCGTACTGGCTCTAGGAGCGGGACTTGGCGAGATGGGGTAAGTATCCGGGCCTCTAGCCGGGGGTCGGGTGGCCTTCACCCCGGCACGGGGGGTGACAGGTTCCCTTTAAAGAAATTGTTTCCAGTCCAGACTGATACATTGTACATAGCTAGTCCTGCTCTCAACTGAGAACTGATACAATTATATCTACTGTAGACAATGCTCTGTGAGCTAAACCTAACATATTAAAGGGGTACTCCAGCGGGGGGGGCTATTTTGGGATCTGGCCAGGGAGGAGGTGGCTGAGAGAAAAGACGTCCACTCACCTCCCCGGTTCCAGCGGCGGGTCCTGTATCTCGGCGCTCCGGTCCCCGGTTCCCGGCCGCTTCCTGGTGTCCGGCGCGGGCTCGAGACGTGACGTCTCAAGTCTGCTCAGCCCAGGGCCGTTTCTACCACCGTGCGCGCCGGGCGGCCGCCCGGGGCACTGACAGGGAGGAGGGCGCAGTAACCCGCACTGACATCTGATCGCCGCCCCTCCCGGGACACCTGATCGGCGCAGCATCGTTCTCGGGAACATGTGATATCCGCCCCTCCCGGGACACCTGATCGCCGCAGCGCCGCCCCCCGGCACATGTGATTGCCGCCCTCAGCCGAAAGCACTAATGCCACGGGGGCGGGGGGGGTGGGGCGGGGGGTTGCGGGGGCTTGTGTCTGGCGCAGGTTGCGGCGATCTAGTGTGCCTCGGAGGGTGCTGTGAGGGTAAGTTGCTGGCCTCCTGGGCTGGCCTCCTGGGCCGGTCCCGGCCCCCTCTATGCCACTGTGACGTGCCTACGTCACCTCCACGGTTCCCGGCTCACATCCCTAGCGCTGCCCTTACTACTCAGACGCCGCCCTCATGTTCCCAGGGCCCCCCTCTTCTCCCCAGCGCCGCCCCCGCCCCTGATCTTGTTCTTGGCCGCCATTTGCAGAATCCCGCCTGGCCTGTAGTGAGGAAAGGCTGCACAGGAGCAGTGCGATGCCCTGGCCCCTGGGGGCCACTTCCGCAGTGCTGGTGTTATGAGCGGGCAATGACCGGGGCAGCTGCAGGGGTTATACTTGTCACGGTATAGGCCTGAGGGCGGCACAGCTGTAGGGCCGGTCTGTGGAATCTGCGATGATGATGGGCATGCGATTCCTCGCTGCACCTAGTCAGGGCACCAGTTAGTGGACACCAATGCCAGGGTTCAGTAACAGCGGTTTTATTATAGATGAGGTAACTAGTAGCAACAGTTCTGTCCGGATGGAACCGGGTATATAGCAGGCTTTGACAAATAAAGCAGGAGTGGTGCTGCATAGGCTGTGAGAATACGTGCCGGATGATGGGAGTAGGAGTATGAGAGAAATAGCGTTGCTGGGTGGATTAGCTTGAGAATAATACTTGCTGTGAATCCTTGTAGCAATGATGAGAGATAACGGAATGACACCCAGATGAGAGAGAAGACTCCGGACACTTGAGCAGGCAGATACAGCCGAAGACTTGAATATAGCAGAGCACCTGATCCACACTTCTAGTGGTGAAGTGGGAGCTGCAGAGAAGAAGCCCAACTCCTCTGAGGTAGGAGAGGGATGACACACATCCTCCTTGCTTGGAAGCAGGGGGAAGACTCCTTGTTAGGAGGAAGTGGGAGGTCACATGGTTGCTCCTGGCCAGAGCTAGTCGGCCATTGGAGGAACCAGGGTTACAGGTCACATGATCAACAGCCTTGCATACCACTGTACAATGCAATAATACACAGGAATACATGAGAATACACATGAGAATGCACATTACCAGAGAATACTAGGGGAAAACCAGCAGCAGTTGCAGTGCAAACACTTACCAGAACAGGCATTGGCACAGCAAGAGAAATGGCCATAATAGGAGTAGTAGTCTGCATGTTCTGGGACACTGCAGCAGCAGCAGGTAGTAAAAATAAGTATAAATGAAAAAAACTGTAACATAAGCTTTAAGTGTGGAAGCTGGGCCCCTAGAATTAAAAAAATTAGATTATAATGAAAAATTGTGAACTTCACCTCCCAGCATGCCCTGACACTGTCATTTATAAACCTTCAGGAACTGCTGGGAGTGGTAGTTCTCCCAACAAAATAAAAATAGATGTATTTTGTAGGGAGAACTATAACTCCCAGCAGTTACTGAAGGTATATAGCTGTCAGGGCATGCTATGAGTTGTAGTTCCTAATCTATGGGGTTGGGTGTTAAATTTTTTAATCATGTAAATTAATTTTCCAGAACTATGTAACACCCAACCCCATAGATTGCGAACTACAACTCCCTTCATGTTTGGAGCCTGTGTGTCAGTATTTATTTTATTTATAATTTATCTTATTGGCACATTATTTGCCTTTTTAGAGTATTATTTGCTAAATTGTATTATTTGGAAATAGAGAAGTTTAAAAAAATTTATATGTATCCGAACCTTTATTTTTTTTTTTTTTGGGGGGGGGGGGGGGGGGGCGCTTTTTTCACATTCGCCCTGTAGCTAAAATGACCTAGAAACTGCCCTGACTCAGCCAGTCAGTGACAAAGGCGGGATCCGTTTCAAGTCCGCTCAGATCCCGCCCCTGTCACTGACTGGCTGAGCAGACTTGTGACATCACGTCTCGAGCCCGCGTCAGACACCAGACTTGTGACATCACGTCTCGAGCCCGCGTCAGACACCAGGAAGCGGCCGGGAACCGGGGACCGGAGCTCCACCATATGGGACCCGCCGCTGGATTCGGGGAGGTGAGTGGACGTCTTTTCTCTCAGCCACCTCCTCCCCGGCCAGATCCCAAAATAGCCCCCCCCCCCCCGCTGGAGTACCCCTTTAAGGTCTCAGAAGTGGGAATTTATGGTATATTTTGTATATGACACAGGTCCCTAAGCGGGGAGTGAGTTGGAATCATGACTGACAGATGGTAATGACGCTGCGAAAATCATCAGAACATTTTACATTGATGCAGGATCAGCCGCCATGTGTGAAACGCGATGACTCAGTGATACGGCTGCTGTAATTACAGGAGAAAGGCGACTCCGCTGCCAGCCATCTGTTATAGCATCCTTTTATTCTGCACAACAGTGGTGGGCAATGATGAGAGGGGGGTCCCACAGCAAGAGTTAAAATTGCCCCCTTTATTGAGGCCTGGTAGGACTATAGCTTAAAGGGTTGGGGATGTGGTGGCCTGGGTCCTGGATGCCAGTGAACAACCAACCAACAAGTCACGGACTAAGGGGCAGATTTATCAAGCCTTGTGCAGGGGATCGGTGGAGCAGTTGCCCATAGCAACCAATTTCCGCTTTCACTTTCAAAAGGCCTTTTAACAATGAGAGATGGAATATGACTGGTTTCTATGGCAACTGGTCCACTAACGTTTGAGAAATCTTATCCTAAATCATTGCCTAAGTGTTTCTGATTCCCTTTCTACACCTTTCATCATGGTGGGAGCTATCTCTCCCGATATCTCCATAGACGTGTATGTTCAACTAAGTGTTCATGTGTTCTTAATATAAGAAGTAAGTGGCTGACAGACAGCACTGGTGGTGGCTTACCTCTCTGGGAACAATAGGAGAGGATCGTTGAAATCCTTTAACTGTTGCAGAAAATTCACCTGGGGTGGGGAAGCTGAGGTGCCCCAGCTGTTACAAAACTACAATTCCCATCATGCCTGGACAGCCAAATTGGCGAAAGAGGGCGGCAGCTTCCCTACTACTGCTCTAGGGGCTACCACACCTATACAACCATACAGCCAATCCTTCATACACTCTGCCAAATGTAAATACTACTTACAAACATCTCCTTTGCCTCCAGCTGCCCCTAAAATAGAAATACGTATTGTAAAAAAAATAATAATTATATATATATATATATATATATATATATATATATATATATAGCTAACATTACAATATACATCAAGTAAAGTAACAAGATATAAGATGGCAAAAGCTACAGTTGTTTGGGCCAGCTGCAGCACCAGATTGTTGACAGCTTGTCGTCTAGGTTACCAAACACCGATCTGCTCTAAAAGCCATGGTCTGGCTGGTATGTATACATAGCTATAGTTAGGGCTGGGCGATTAATCAAATTAATTTGATTAATTCCCCTAGAGTTTGTAAACCGATTGCAATTTTTGGAAAATCATTAATCCGATTTTCAAAAGAAAAAGTTAACTGTGTTCTCCGACCTGTTGAGGAACTGTGCAGAGCAGTAGCAGACCCCCATAGAAAGCCTCTCCTGCTCTGAACAGAGGTGGCAGCAGAGAGCACTGTGTCAGACTGGAAAGAATACACCACTTCCTGCAGGGCATGCAGAAGCTGATAATTACTGGAAGACTAGAGATTTTTTAAAAGAAGTAATTTACATATCTGTGTAACTTTCTGAAACCAGTTGATTTGAAAACAGTTTTTGGAGTACCCCTTTAAGGAATATGCTCGCTGCCACCTCTGTGAATGAGAAATATGAAGTCGGACCAGTCAGATATTGACGGCCTATCCCAATCCCCTCAAGTGCCGCACAATTAGAAATTCATTGTGGAGTTAGTTGGGAGCCCTGCAGCTTTAATAACCAGGAATCTTTAATAAACGATAAATTATAATGTTATAAATTTAATTCCCGTGATTATGTAACGCACCATGTTCAACATATCCAGCTTCAGAGGAACGTCCTGAGTCTGCTGTTTCACATGTTTTCCGTTAATTACTTCAGTGTAGAAAACCTGCGAGAGAGGAAGAGGAGGAGGAGGATTACACCGAGGGCAGCGGCTGCACCAAATAACATTATTAAACTCCTGAAATTACAGTATAATGATGAAGGCGTCAGCGGAGTCACAATAACAGCACTAAAAACATAATATGCAGCAAATCAAATATTTAATAGAAAGAAAACAGCCTGGGGACGAAATATCACTGCAATGGTGATTAAGGAAAGATTAAAATATAGAATAATCGATAAAAAGGTTTAAGGGTTAGAACCTGGCGCCTGTCAATGCATCCTAATAACTGTAGGGGGCGCAGAGGTCGGAGTATCCTCCAGTCCTGAGGCGTGAGAAGGTCCTAAAGGTCTCCCTGACTGTTTTTTAGGCAGCTATCCATAATCCATATTGGAAAAAAAAAATCCAGTTTTTACACAGACCTTTTCTTCTCTCTGCAGATCACTTGTCAGCTTTACCATGTAGAATAAGATAGGGTGGGCAGAGTCATCTCATTATTGGAGGGAACGGCAGAATAAATGGTCTAAAGCAATAAAGAGTCAGCAACAGCTCTGATCAACTTTACTGGTTCTATTATAACCAACAGATCACTTGCTATAAAAAATGCTTGCCCCTATAGAGCCCAACACACTAATACGGTGTTACCTATTTGTTATAGCACACCTAGTGTTAGCTACTTGTTATAGCACCCCCTGATTTTACCTACAGGTTATAGTGTTCCTGGTATTACCTACTGGTTATAACATCCCCTGGTGTTACCAACTTGTTATAGCACTACCTGGTGTTACCCACAGGTTATAATACTACCTGATGTTAGCTTCTTGCTATAGCACCCCCTGGCGTTACTAACTGGTTATAGCACCCCCTGGTGTTACCAACTGATTATAGCATTCCTTGGTGTTACCTACTTGTTATAGCACCCCCAGGAGTTACCTACTTGTTATAACACATTAATGAAAAAATGTGGTAGATGAAAACTTATGCTTAAACAGGTGAGTTTATTTACAGTGTGAGATACTGTGTAAATATTTCACACTGTAAATAAACTCACCTGTTTAAGCATACGTTTTCATCTGCCACATTTTTTCATTCCTTTGAACTATATGAAAACGAACTAAGCATCTACATGCAATAAATGTATACCTACTTGTTATAACACCCCCTGGTGTTACCTACTGGTTATAGCATCCCCTGGTGTTACCTACTGGTTATAGCATCCCCTGGTGTTACCTACTGGTTATAACACCCCCTGGTGTTACCTACTGGTTATAGCATCCCCTGGTGTTACCTACTGGTTATAGCATCCCCTGGTGTTACCTACCTGTTACAGCATCCCCTGGTGTTACCTACTGGTTATAGTATCCCCTGGTGTTACCTACTGGTTATAGCATCCCCTGGTGTTACCTACTGGTTATAGCATCCCCTGGTGTTACCTACTTGTTACAGCATCCCCTGGTGTTACCTACTGGTTATAGCATCCCCTGGTGTTACCTACCTGTTACAGCATCCCCTGGCATTACCTATTTGTTATGTAGTGGCACAGCATCCCCCTACTTGTTATAGTGTCTCCTTCTGTTATATAATTATTAGGAATAGATTAATAACAAGTAGGTAACAGCTAAGGCCACCATAACAAGTATGTAGCATCAAGGAGTGCCATAACATGTACGTAACACCAGGGGAAACCATAATGTACAAGTAACATTAGGGTGCACCCCACCAAGTGGCAGCGGCATAACACATATGTAACAGCAAGGGTTCCATAACACATACGTAATAGTAGGGTACTATACCAAGTACATAACAAAGCGGAGGGGTAGGGTGCTGAGTTAAAAGGGTTTATCCAATATTAGAAATGTATTCTCAATATCTTCCAAAGTCCCCTTTCCCAAGTTGTGCCTGGCTGCAGTACCAGTCACAAGCTTCGGTCAGGTGTGACGCTGTTTTTCAGAGAAAGTAGTCATGTTTCCCCTATCTTGTGCAGCTTCGATATACTCTATGGGTCCTATAGAGGGGGTTGTCACCACGTATCTGGTGCGTCTCGCACATCCCAATGCTTTCACATAGCGTCTCCACATTGTATACCTAATGATCAGAGGGGGAACGTGCGGAGTCCCTCTTGTACATACACAGTGATCTTTCCTCTTTCATCTCTCGGCGAGCTCATTCCGGCTACATCCTCTTATTGATTCGTCTGTCTGCCCCATTGTTACTAATTAGGTGAAAATTGTCATCAAAGTGCAGCGGCCGGTCCGGGGGGACCCCATCTCCTCTCCATGTTATCTCCAGAGGATAAACTCATTTTCTGCTGCAATAAATGGCAGCGCTCTACCTAGCCCATCTCTCAGCTTCGATCCGCAAAGCGTAGCTCCGGCTAATGATTCTTGCAGGTAAAATCCTTCTCCTTTCCGTCAAACCCTTTAAGAATTTTCTTTCCTTCCACATTTAACTTCAAGCACCTGTAATTTACGATTTAATTTTTCATCGATAGATGTAATTGTTCTCTCGCCTGTAGACGATCCCAATACCCGGGGGCCGTGTACAATTAATTTTTACTGCGGCTTCTCCTGATAATTTATTAACCTTGTCTCTCATTGTTTGGTTTCGTGGTAAATTTAATGGAGCGTCTGTAGTTTATGCAGATAGGTTTTTAAAGATGTCGCCCCTGAGAAACTAAGTGGATGAGAAAATGTATCCGGCAAGTCGTGGAAGCTATAAAACACGCGACTCTATTACTCTACTACTCTACTTATAAAGCTGATGGATGGAGCTGGAACTAGGTCACTTTCTATACTTACCTGGTGTCCAATAAAAGGGTCATCCCAAGATTTAAAGGGGTTTTTAATTCAACTGGTTCCATAAAGTTATACAGATCTGTAAATCACTTCTTTTTAAAATTTCCAAGTCTTTCAGTACTTATTAGCTGCTGTATGTCCTGCAGGAAGTGGTGTATTTTTTCCAGTCTGAGGGTATGTGCACACTGAGTAAATAGGACGGAGGAAAGTCCTTCGTGTAATCCGACGCTCGCACCCGCTCATGGACACCGGCGGGCGGGCGCGTCTCCGCCCGTGCCATAGATTCCATTTTATGCACAGGCAGATTCCTTCCTCCGCCCAAAGAATGATTGAGTTCATTCTTTGGGTGGAGGAAGGAATCGGCCCGTGCATAGAATGAAGTCTATGGCACGGGCGGAGACGCACCCGCTCGTGGACATCGGATTACGCGACGGACTTTTCATCCTATTTACACAGTGTGCACATACCCTGACACAGTGCAACCTCTGTCCATGTCGGGAACTGACCAGAGCAGTAGCAAATCCCAATAGAAAACCTCTTCTTCTCTGGACAGTTCCTGACATGGACAGAGGTGGCAGCAGAGAGCACTGTCTGAGACTGGAAAGAATACACCACTTCCTGCAGGACATACAGCAGCTGATAAGTACTGGAAGACTTGAGATGTTTAAATAGCAGTAATTTACAAATGTATATAACTATCTAAAACCTGTTGATCCACACTACCCCTTTAAATTTCAAACGACAGAGTTGTTTTCTGCAGGACTAGTTGTAGATTTTATCGGCACCCTTCATTTTACCTTATAACACATTGCAAAATCAATTTTATTTGCGGTGCAGGCTGTACTAGCAGATTTGTCACATCTGCCTAATAAGTACTTGAAGGCTTCAGTGTTTTTTAAATAGAATTAACTTTTTCCCTGAAATACCGTACCCCTATAGAGATGGAAGATGTACCCAAGCCTCTCTACCACAGTAAGAAAACACTATTGTTATAACCGGCAAGTGGTAGGTGGGAAACCTATTAAAAAATGTTCAGCTTTAAAGGGAATGTACCACTTCGCTGCAATCGTGGCAGCGCAGTCTATTTTTATGTGCTTTTCAGCCCACTGGAACCAGGCAGCATTTTCAAAAATGAACCACGCCAATGTGATAGTATAAAAGAAAAAAAAAAAGAGAGTAAACGAAGTGGTATATTCGCTTTAACTTCTTACCCCTTGACCCAACCATGCAAAACACCAATGACTATTCATTTGAATGCCTACCATGTAATACTACATTTGTCCAGTAGTGGCCGCTGCAGGAGAAATTACATGACCAGATAGAGGATTGTCTTTAGGGAAGGGATTTTTTTTTTTTTTTGGATGTTTTTTCAACTTTTTGTCTTAGCATTTTGGTTGAGGTTTAGGTTTTATCTTCAACCATCCTTTGACTTACTGTGTAGCCGTTGATGGTGCTTGCATGTTGCCGGGGCATTCTCCATTGAACACTGAAGGCCGTGCAGTTAATAGCTTCTAGACTGATGTCCAGGGGAGGCCCCAGCCGCTCTGTAAAGTAAGAAATACATAAAATTATAAGCCAATAATATGCGAAGGGTTCCCTATATCTACATAAGAGATTACATATGAATCCAGGCCATGAACTAATACAAAGTTTCACGAGTTCTTCCTTTTTTTAAAGATGTTATCCAGGATTAGAAAACCATAGCTGCTTTCTTCCAGGAACACTCTTGTTCCTTGGTATGACACAGTGCTCCCTGCTTCCCCCTCTGTCCATGTCAGGAACTTTCAAGAGCAGGAGAGGTTTTCTATGGGGATGAAAGTAACAGGGGCTCTGTGGTGGGTGGAGGGGATATATAGTAACAGGGGCTCTGTGGTGGGTGGAGGGGATATAAAGTAACGGGCTCTGTGGTGGGTGGAGGGGATATAAAGTAACAGGGGCTCTGTGGTGGGTGGAGGGGGAAATAAAGTAACAGGGGCTCTGTGGTGGGTGCAGGGGATATATAGTAACAGGCTCTGTGGTGGGTGGAGGGGATATAAAGTAACAGGGGCTCTGTGGTGGGTGGAGGGGGAAATTAAGTAACAGGGGCTCTGTGGTGGGTGGAGGGGATATAAAGTAACAGGGGGTCTGTGGTAGGTGGAGGGGATATATAGTAACATGGGCTCTGTGGTGGGTGGAGGGGATATAAAGTAACAGGGGCTCTGTGGTGGGTGGGAAAGGGAATAACGTAACAGGGGCTCTGTGGTAGGTGGAGGGGATATATAGTAACAGGGGGTCTGTGGTGGGTGGAGGGGGGTATAAAGTAACAGGGGCTCTGTGGTGGGTGGAGGGGACATATAGTAACAGGGGCTCTGTGGTGGGTGGAGGGGATATAAAGTAACAGGGGCTCTGTGGTGGGTGGAGGGGATATAAAGTAACATGGGCTCTGTGGTGGGTGGAGGGGGCATATAGTAACAGGGGCTCTGTGGTGGGTGGAGAAGATATAAAGTAACAGGGGCTCTGTGGTGGGTGGAGGGGATATAAAGTAACAGGGGCTCTGTGGTGGGTGGAGGGGATATAAAGTAACATGGGCTCTGTGGTGGGTGGAGGGGATATAAAGTAACAGGCTCTGTGGTGGGTGGAGGGGATATAAAGTAACAGGGGCTCTGTGGTGGGTGGGAAAGGGTATAACGTAACAGGGGCTCTGTGGTGGGTGGAGGGGATATAAAGTAACAGGGGCTCTGTGGTGGGTGGAGGGGATATAAAGTAACATGGGCTCTGTGGTGGGTGGAGGGGATATATAGTAACAGGGGGTCTGTGGTGGGTGGAGGGGATATATAGTAACAGGGGGTCTGTGGTGGGTGGAGGGGATATAAAGTAACAGGGGCTCTGTGGTGGGTGGAGGGGACATATAGTAACAGGGGCTCTGTGGTGGGTGGAGGGGATATAAAGTAACAGGGGCTCTGTGGTGGGTGGAGGGGATATAAAGTAACCGGGGCTCTGTGGTGGGTGGGAAAGGGTATAACGTAACAGGGGCTCTGTGGTGGGTGGAGGGGATATAAAGTAACCGGGGCTCTGTGGTGGGTGGGAAAGGGTATAACGTAACAGGGGCTCTGTGGTGGGTGGAGGGGGACATGAAGTAACAGGGGCTCTGTGGTGGGTGGAGGGGATATAAAGTAACCGGGGCTCTGTGGTGGGTGGGAAAGGGTATAACGTAACAGGGGCTCTGTGGTGGGTGGAGGGGGATATAAAGTAACAGGGGCTCTGTGGTGGGTGGAGGGGACATATAGTAACAGGGGCTCTGTGGTGGGTGGAGGGGATATAAAGTAACCGGGGCTCTGTGGTGGGTGGGAAAGGGTATAACGTAACAGGGGCTCTGTGGTGGGTGGAGGGGGACATGAAGTAACAGGGGCTCTGTGGTGGGTGGAGGGGATATAAAGTAACAGGGGCTCTGTGGTGGGTGGAGGGGACATAAAGTAACAGGGGCTCTGTGGTGGGTAGAGGGGGCATATAGTAAAAGGGGCTCTGTGGTGGGTGGAGGGGGACATGAAGTAACAGGGGCTCTGTGGTGGGTGGAGGGGGACACACCGTAGGGGGATATGATAGGATGTAGAAGGCATAAGACTCATCTAAGACCCGAATAATCTGAGCTTAAAATGTTAAATGTAACAAACGTCACATCTGTCGACTAGGATATAGAAGCTTTCCGCTCACATCCAGCAAGCTGACATCCTATATCACTTTAGACTCGGCCGTCACTACAGGTTGGACTATACAAGAAACAAACACTACATGTAAATCAGTCATCACGGCAGCCCCAGGTGACTGTCACAGCAGCTTTTATATCACTTAGCACCGAATTACCAGAGTCTGTTCTCTGGGACGGGGTGAAGTGGTGGGCAACAATCCCCAGGAGGGTCTACATGTGCATAGTAACCAGAGGTGACCTGTAAGCTGTCACATCACCCGTCCTAGAGTGGGTATAATATCATGTATGTATGGGGCACCTCACTGACGTCATGCTCTGTGAGCTAAACACATCAGCAACGGCCGCGCTAATCTATCCGGCAGATTGCCACAATGTATCAGTCTGGAGTCACGGCAGATACAATCGTATCCATTTCTCATCTGAGACTATACAGGATTACTGAATGTAAGAGTGTTCTTATTCACTGACAGCAAGCGTCTATCCTGATGAGATGGGAGTGATGGGAGTTGTAGTTTTGCGACAGCTGGAGAGCTACAGGTTGGAGAATATTGATCTACCTGAATGGCTTTGTGAAGCTGTATACCGCACGGTAGTTCACCTCTATGGTAGATGAACAGTAAGGAGCTGATAATGTGATATTATAAGTTGTTATTATTATGTTTCTCCCTGAGCTCCACACAGTGAATAGTATACACACATGCCCCCCCGCCCCCCCCCCCCCATTCATTAAAGGGGAACTCCGGCATAAAAAAATATTTTTAAATCAACTGGTGCCAAAAAAGGTTTATAGATTTGTAATTTACTTCTATTTAAAAAAAAAATAAATAAATCTGGAGGTACTCTGGAGAAATAAAAATGTTTTTAAAGAGGTTATATAGATTTCTAATGTACTTCTATGTAAAAATCTCCAGTCTTCCAGTACTTATCATCTGCTGTATGTCCTGCAGGAAGTAGTGTATTCTTTACAGTCTGACACAGTGCGTTCTGCTGCCACCTCTGCCCATGACAGGATAGCAAATCCCCATAGAAAACCTCTACTCTGGACAGGTATTGACATGGACAGAGGTGGCAGTAAACTGTATGAGATTGGAAAGATCACAGCAGAACATACAACAGCTGATAAGTACTGAAAGACTGGGGATTTTTAAATAGAAGTAATCTAAAAATCTTTATAACTTTCTGACACCAGTTGATTTTAATTTTTCTTTCCTTCGGAGTACCAATTTTAAGGGGAATTTTTTTTCCCACCCCCGGTCTCATAATCAGTGGGGGGCCCAGAAGTCAGATCCCTACTGGTTAGGCTAGGTTCACACTGCGTTTTCAGCATCCGTTTAACGGATCCGTTTTTTGCAAAAAAACGGATAGCAAAAAACGGATGCATTTGTGAGCATCCGTTTTTGATCCATTTTTCCATTGACTTCCATTATAAAAAAAAAAAAACGGATCCAAACGGATGTGTTTTTTTTTTTTACGCACAATAAAGTACTGTTGACACTACTTTTTTGACTGTTAAAAAAAACGGATCCGTTAAACGGATGCTGAAAACGCAGTGTGAACCTAGCCTTAGCTTGCTATACTGAGAATAAAAAGCCACTGCGGAAATACAGTACCAAGGCAACCGCCAGCCTTCAGATAAACAATGCCCAATGGTGTGGGGAAAAAATAAATACATTTTCCTTTTTTTTTTTTAAATATCTCCTCGGTGGTATTTTATCCTGAGAATAAATAACTTTTCGAGGTAAGAATACAACCAGTTACAGGAAATATGTGCACCATTACTTTCTGCTCACATAAGGGGTGCCGAAACTTTTGTAAAACATTGAAGAATGACTAGTCAGTGAGATGTGAGTTTAGCCATATAATACGCTCCAGCCACAGGTGGCTTGTAATGAAATCCTGCTATTCTCTGCTGACGCTCAGGCAATGCTTTGATGAGTCAGATGGGATGCAGGTCAGGGAACCAGACTTCATATATGTAGCTTCAAGACTTTCCACATCCACTGATGTTACATTGTAATCTTTGTTGCTATCATTGTATGTACAGTACAGTGATCAGTCAGATCTGATAGGTTATTACTGATCATCCCATAAGATATAGAAAAATAGACCCTAGTGAGAAATGATCGCTCCAATGTCTCCTCCAAATGGGGTTGTCTTCTGCTGGACCTGCAGGTCCTTAGGCAACTGACTAGGCATTGCAGCAGTACATGCAACAAGTGCAACTAGGTCTCTTGCAGCCCAGAAGACACATTACACCCACTTTGTTTTCTGTACTCTGTTTATACTTCCTTAGTTCCCCCAGACCCTGTTTAGCCCCCCCTTTCTGTTTATGTAGTGTCCCACTACATATTTTCCTTTTTCTTCTCTTACACCTTGGTAAAAGTGTACCTCTCTAGTGCCTCAGACAAGGGAGTTTCATGCCTTACATACGCCGTGGATCAGACAGCTAAAACAGGACAGTCGACCACCTTCGAAAAGGGACAGATACTCAAGACTGGATCTGCAGTAGAGCACAGTGTCAGTAAGCCACTCTCTACTGACAAGCGCTCAGCTTTGTAGGAAGGGTTCTACAAGCCAGCTCCACCCAGGGCAGAGACCTGAGACTCTGTGGGGCAGAGGGCGGGTAGGTGAGATAACTGGGACTCATACATGAGTATGAGAATTCTTCAAACACGAAAGACACTTCACCACATCACGGCAGAGTAGATAGTACATTAGGCAAGGGGCCCTCCTATCCTGTCCCTATAACCTGTTACAGTTTCTTCTATCAACTCACCTATCTGCCTGTTGGTCTATTATTATTGATTTTTGCCTGAGCACTGTTTGTGACTATTTTACCTTTTGTAAGTAAAGTTTGAAAGTTGCTTAAAGTGGGACACTGTCATCTCTACCACCACACTTGCACCTACACCCTGCACCTCACCTTAGTCCAAACCAAGGTCTAGTTGCCGTGTGTCCGGAAGTGGGGGTTACCACTCCTGGCCACTGTGACAAGTAGCATTTATACTCCCTTTGCGCCCCATACACCTTGTTTAGTCATCCATTGGTGGCCCTCTTTCTGTTTATGCTCCCTTAGTTCCTCCACACCTTGCTTAGGCCCTCTTTCTGTTTATACTGCCTTTGTGCCCCCACGCATTGTTTAGGCCCACTTTCTGTTTATACTCCCTTTGTGCCCCACCTACTTTGTTCTGTCTCCTTTTGGGCCACTTCTTTCCATTTATACTCCCTTTGTGTCTCTACAATTCGTTTAGGCCCCCTTTATGTCTCCAAATTCTGTTTAGGCCCTATTTGTGCCCTCATGGTGTGTTTCAGCTCTGACGTTCTGTTTAGGACCCCTTTGTTATATTTAGGCTCTTTTTGTCCTAAAATATCTTTACCAGCTTTTTGTGCCCCCAGACTCTGTTTAGATCGACAAATATTACAAAGAATAAAACTATCTTCTCCCCATTCCCACATCAAGCAGCTGTGTCCTCTGACAGCTACATACAATGATATATTATCATGCTACCTGTAATGGGACAATGAAGCCCCCAACTATCCCGATCCCTTGTAAGCCTAAAGCAGCCTGCCATTCTCTAGAAAAAGTGATGGAGCAGAGAGCCAACGGCTCCCTGTTCCATCATAGTTTTCAACAGTGTCTCTGTCCTGAATAAGGTAAAGAGCTGAAATTGATGCTTGCAAATGTATTCTGCAAATCCAAGTGCAGACCCCCTTTATTGCTAGGCCCGTTTAAGTTTCCACCCCCAGCAACAACTATAATTCCCTTATTTCCTAAGCAGCAGCACAAACTGCATTATGTGCTGCTGCTTTGGACGTAAGGGAAAATGGAATTTCTACTCACCGTAAATTCTCTTTCCTGTAGTCTGAAGCAGCAGCACAACCTTCCATTATGTGCAGCTGCTTAGGACGTAAGGGAAAGTGGAATTTCTACTCACCGTAAATTCTCTTTCCCTTACGTCCTAAGCAGCAGCAACAGCACATAATGGTAGTTTGTGCTGCTGCTTTAGACTACAGGACAGAGAATTTATGGTGAGTAGAAATTACACTTTACTCCCCTCCATATTGTTACACTTCAGAAGCAATCACAGGTTATATACTGAATTTAGTTTTCTAATAAAGTGTAAGCAAAGCCTAAATAATACTGCAGCATAGAAGAATCAGATTATATTATTAAATATGTATATCCAGTAATAAGGGAACATTTCTTCTTACAACGTGACCGAGCTGAACATCGTTGTGGTAAGTGTGATTGATACATTAGCGGTTAAAAAAAATATCTAATCCTTTCTACCAGAGACTACATCCCGTCCCACAATCCTCCAATAATGATCTGCACATAGACGCTCTTTAATTGAATTATTCATAAACAGGAATTTTGCGAATTCTGCAAATTCTACGGAATATTCTTACAGGGTAATGAGGGAAAAACAATGCTGATAGGAGACACTTTCCTTTATAAAGTTAATCTGTCAAATCAGCAAAAACAATACCAAAAAGAATAGGGCTTATTTAGTGTACAGCATGTTTGGAGATGGAAGGCAAGGGTATGACTATAAGGGGGCCAGAAACTTTCCACAGTAGTAGTAAATATTCTGCTCTGGACAGTTCCTGACATGGACAGAGGTGGCAGCAGAGAGCACTGTGTCAGACTGGAAAGAATACACCACTTCCTGTAGGACATACAGCAGCTGATAAGTACTGGAAGACGGGAATTTTTGAATAGAAGTAATTTACAAATCTATATAACTTTCTGACACCAGTTGATTTGTACTCTTTTAAAGGGGTAGTTCTTCAAAATTTTTCTTTCAAATCGATAGGTGCCGGAGATTTGCAGCTTACTTCTAATATAAAAATCTGAAATCTTCCAGTACTTATCACCTGTTGTATGTCCTGCAGGAAGTGGTGTATTCTTTCCAGTCTGACACACTGCTCTCTGCTGCCACCTCTGTCCATGTCAGGAATTGTCTAGAGGAATAGCAAATCCCCATAGAATACCACTTCCTGCAAAACATACAGCAGCTGATAAGTACTGGAAGACTTGAGATTTTTTTTAATAGAAGGAAATGACAAATCTCTGTCACTTTCTGGCACCAGTTTATTTGAAAGAATTTTTTTTTGTGAACTACCCCTTTAAGGTATATTTATGGGCAGACACAATGACACGGCATGGGAGACAAACTTCAATTTTGTAAAGGTAAGAAGGTTGTGATATATTACAAGGAATATCCTGCGTAGGCGCATCCGTGTTTTGGATCGCTGCCTGTAGACTCAATAAGATGTATATATCTATATAAGTGTATTTATATCTATATATATATTTGACCTTTAAGTCAAAGCCTTCAAAGGGAAACATCAACAGCAGTGTATTTCCCATTATAATCCAGGGTATCCGGGGATATTGCAGACACGGATATAAGATTTCTTAATAGGAAGGAAAATGTTGAACTTATCCCAGAAGATGAGAAGATTCTGTAGTGAAAAGAGATGGGGCCGTGTTCACATTACACAATAGTTTCCGGAAAGCCTAATATAACTATACTGTGGAGTCTGTGAGAGCAAGGGAAGAGGCATCTGTCTCTATATTAAGCTGCACTTTATTGTAGATACACTTGTTATGCAGTTTCTCTCTGTTATCAGCCAGCAACTGGAGAGGGGGCTGAGGAGAAAATTATTCTGCTCCATGGTTTCTATTGGACCTGGAAAGAGGTCATTTAGATATCCAATCTATAGGCACAAGGAGCCTCCAAGTGATCTGTTAGTTTAACCCCTTAAAGCACTATGATATAACATCCTAGCAAGTGTTAAAGGAGAAGTCCAGAAATTTTTTTTATTTAAGTATTGTATTGCGCCCCCAAAATTTATACAAATCACTAGGGATGGCCCGAACCGAGTTCGGTTTGGGTTCGTACGAACCCGAACTCTCGGTAATGATTCCCGCTGTCTGCCCGCTCCGTGCAGCGGGCGGATCCAGTGGGAGGACCGCCTCGAAAACTTAGATACAGCCATAGCCATAGGCTGTATCCCAGTTTTCCAGGCAGTCCTCCCGCTGTATCCACCCGCTCCACGGAGCGGGCAGACAGCGGGAGTCTTTACCGAGAGTTCGGGTTCGTACGAACCCGAACCGAACTCGGGAATCTGAATTCATACGAACCCGAACCTCGGAGTGTTCGGACCCTCCCTACAAATCACCAATATACAATTATTACGGAAAATGCTTATAAAGTGCTTTTTTCCCCCTGCACTTACTACTGCATCAAGGCTTCACTTCCTGGATAAAATGGTGATGTCACTTCCTTGATAAAATGGTGATGTCACTTCCTGGATAACATAGAGATGTCACTTCCTTGATAACATGGTGATGTCACTTCCTGGATAACATGGTGATGTCACGACCCGACTCCCAGAGCTGTGCGGGCTGTGGCTGCTGTAGAGGATGATGGCAGAGGGATGCTCAGTGTCCCTCCAGTGTCCTGTGTCCCTCAGTGTCCCCCTGCCATCCTCCTCTCCAGCAACTCTGGGAGTCGGGTCATGACATCACCATGTTTTCCAGGAAGTGACATCACCATTTTATCCAGGAAGTAACGTCACCATTTTATTCAGGAAGTGACATCACCATGTTATCCAGGAAGTGACATCACCATGTTATCCAGGAAGTGAAGCCTTGATGCAGTAGTAAGTGCAGGGAAAAAAAAACACTTTATGTGCATTTCCTGTAATAAGTGTATATTGGGGATTTGTATAACTTTTGGGGGGAAATACAATACTTTAATAAAAATGTTTGCCAGAGTTCTCCTTTAAGGTTAATTATGGAGCTTAAGGAGCCATGGTCAGTGGCTGCCAATGAAGCTAAGGACATAAATTCTTGATGGATAGAAGCTGCCTGTTTTTAGGGACCAGTGGACCCAAAGGTATGATGGTTTGTCATAGCAGCTGAGGCTGTAATACAATACCTCTTAGAAAGGCTGTAATAGAAGATCACAGTTTGATAGTTCACTGCAATACATAGATATTGCAGTGAACTGTACAAACAATCAAGCAGTCGTATAGTATAACTCCCTAGAGCAGGCGTGTCATTGCACCCTACCGGTTACAAAACTACCATTCCTATCATGTTCGAAGAGCTAAAGCTTTAGGAATGTGCACATCCACAATCCTCTGCCACTCTGGAGGGTCCATATGATACTAGGCACATTTTTTGTGTAGCTATTAGAGTTTCGCCACACATGCACTATTTATTCCAAAGTATGGGCCAGGCCCACAAACCCAATGCCATTGATCTCAATACTCTTGGCGTTCCAGCAGTACCGAATGTCCCACAGAAAAAAAGATTAACTTTTTGACGTAGACTCCATGTGGAATTTATCCATTGTTTTAGAGAAGTGCCGATCCGACATGTGTTAATTTAAAATCCACATGAAATTTCATATGCGGATCTCCCTGGATCTGATTTTTTCCAAACTCAGTGAACACAGCTTTACTTCACATAGTTATTTATGACTTTTTAATCTGTTTTATTTGGCTATTTGTGGGTGGTCGCAGCGGACGTCCCCTGGCTGGACACATCTCTACTGAAACTTCTCAGACGAACAAACACACCCGTGGCAGATAGGTCTTGGTTTCGAACCAGATGTCCAAATAAATTTCAAGATACATATATCAATTGATCAATTAGTGTCAAAAAGTTTGTAAATTGCTTCTATTTAAAAAAAAATATAAACTCCAGTCTTCCAGTACTTATCAGCTGCTGTATGTACTGCAGGAAGTGTATCCTGTCCAGTCTGACACAGTGCTCTCTGCTGCCACCTCTGTCCATGTCAGGAACTATCCAGAGCAGCAGCAAATCCCCATAGAAAACCTCTCCTGCTCTGGACAGAGGTGGCAGCAAAGAGCACTGTGTCAGACTGGAAAGAATACACCACCTCCTACAGGACATACAGCAGCTTATAAGTACTGGAAGACGGAAGATTTTAATTTGCAAATCCGTATAACTTTCTTACACCTATCGATTTCAAATAGATATTTTTTAAAGCACAGCTATTAAAGTTCCTAAATATTTTGTTTGCTAAAATAGTGCCCTTCCTGTCAATGGTTGTGACTGGTATTGCAGTATTTAAGTGGATGAGCAGCAATAGCAGACACAACCCATCAATAAGACTGGCGCTGTTTCAGGAGGAAAAAATCCATTTCCTCTTTTATATGCCTGGACAAACCCTTTAAAAAGGTGGCAGTCTCCTGGCATCGAATTATTTGTTGTTTTAATAGACAATGTCGCAGGGATTTTGGACTCCAAATCCAAATAAAAAACAGATGTTTAACATCACAGCTCCGAGATGAGTAAATTGTCCCCTCTACCAGGCCGAGACTTTTAGCCGCCCACTTGGGAAGGAAATGAATAAAGAAAAAATTAAACCTTCAAGTAAAACAGGGAAACAAATAAGACAATAAAAATTTGCTCTCCCCCTTTTGTGGTCTCTATTGTATTCCAGGCACGGAGGGGACTCGCCACACTCATGGCAGTCGCTCCGCCGTCTGACCCTCAGCTCCCGAGTGTCGTTGATACACATGTGATCAGTTTATCCTCATCATCCATCACCTTTATTGGAGCAATATTGTAAAAATATGTGAACCTGAAAAAAGGTTCCCGCTCAGTCACATCACTCTTATTGTAGGATAACAATACTTTTATGGTGGCAAAAAAATACAAGGTTATAAGGAGGAAGGCTCGTAAATATATATATTTAAAGGGTTTGTTGACTCCCTGAGACTTCTTCTATTAGCTGGCCATCACACAAGCCTGATGATCAGCACTATTCTTCAAGGAAATCCAGTGTTTCTTTATTCTACAGCACCCCCACAGGCCACATTAGGTACTACAGTAAAACCTTGGATTGTGAGCACAATACGTTGCTTTTAATTTAAATTTCTTGTATATCAAAGCAAATTAACTCTTCCTCTACACACAACCCCCCGAGTAGCTACAAACCTGCTGGTGCTGGTACCTTCTGATACTAGTGCCGGCGGCTGCCTGGAGCAGCTATCAGTGAAGGGGTTGATTTAAGGGTCAAAAGGAAGCAGTCATACACCATCCAACACCCTGTGTAGGCCAAAATGGCGGGAGATGTCCGGACGAGATGAGTTGAAGCGCTCACCACTTGGGTTACGTCTGTGCATGCAGGATCTAGGCTGCCTGAACCCAGAGTAGGAGGGTGCCGTACCAGTCTCATAGTCAGTCCTCCGGCAGCAGGAAGAGGAGATTAGTCCGAGCTGCTCTCTTCCACAGAAGGATCTCAATAGTTCTATAGGGTCCCTGATGTAGATGGTCACTGAAGGAGAGGCCTCCGATCACCGTCAATCGGGTAGCAGTGGGTAAAATGAGAGGGTTTTCTACCCAGTACAATTTCAGGATGGTCGAAGGGGGGGCTCATATTACCAAATCTTGCTCGTTTACCAAGTTACAATTTTTATAAAATATATAGCTTGTCTTGCAAAATGCTCTGAGAACAAATTACTTGTAATCCAAGGTTTCACTGTACTATAAAATTAATGGACTGTTAAAGAACTGATGTCCTCCAGAGTGCGAGGTGCTGTATATAATCACTTGGTTCTTTGGAAAGGATGTGAGGTTTCGGACGGAGGTGTCTAAAGAACTGATAATAAACACTCATTCAAGGCAAATTCAAATGTTGGCCATGGAACAACCAACTGTGTAAAGTGTATGGTGGGGTTCCCGACTCTACCCCTGATGTCAGGGAAGAGAAAAATCAGATATACTGGATTTCAAGTTCTCCATTCTTTTGTTTTTTGAGAGATGCATGACATTGCCATACCTTTCTTCCCTCCATTGAAAAGAAATGAACATTCACCCATACCAGAAATTCATGTGTATGGGGAGATCAGAAAAAATGGCTGTTGGCCAAGAGCAATTGATGGTGTGTAGGCATCTTTACACTCTGTTGACTCTCTGCTCCCAGCTTCATGAATAGAAGTGAGTGAACTTGCCGAAAGTTTGGGTTTCCATGAACCTGAACGATCTACATTTGAATCCCAATACCTGAGGAAGGAGAATTCAGCCCTAGGATTGCCTGGAAAACATGGATACAGCCATAGACCGTAGGCTGTATACATGTTTTCCTGTCAGCCATCGGGCTGCATCCACCTTCTCCAGGCATACAATGGTGGTGGTATGATGGGCATTTTACCACAAACAAAAACATTTTCTTATCCTGAGGAACATCTTCTAACATGGTTCCTATCACACCAGAGGTACATGGACAACATCCAATTGTTATACTCCCACTGATGGAGTTTTTCCATGGACCACAATTTGCTCATCATGACCAGAAATAGTCGAGATGATAAAAAGCTAACACCTTCTTGGATTTGTGGCCCACCTCGACCCTAAGGGATTGACTAGCCATTGTGTTTCTTACACCATGTTTGGGACACACCACTTTAAGGCCTGAAAAGTGTGTGCTCAAAACTAGGGATAGCTTGCACAATGGAGATAGATGGGATTTCCACTTACAGAGAAGAACTCTAAGCCTATTATCCACAACATAAAAGGTCAACTCGATGAACTGTCAGGGAGGGCAATCAATGACCTATTTCCTAAAGTTATATGGGGAGAGAAGTGTTTGTAAGCTCTTCCTCCCAAGAGGACGTGTGATCAATACCTGAGCCATGAAGACATGTTGCCGATATTAATGATGAGTTTGACAAATCTGGGGCATAACATTGTACTTTATACCACATACAATATGTATATTTGGAGGGGCACTGTGTAATGCTCAGTTTCCCCTCTGGAGGCGCTGCAGGGAAATTGAACCCTTACCAATGAGGTGAATAGGGCAGAGCTGTACTACCACACACATCCTGTGGACAGATGTAGAGCTATTTTGTGAGGAAAATTATGGTGTTCGTTTCATGAAAAAAAAGGACTTTCTTATTAAAAATCTGGTCTCCTGTATCCCCTAATCCCACCTGCTCGGCCCCACTCAGAAATGCCCGCTCAGCCAATAAGGGACTGAGGAATTGGGAGGTACATAGGAACGGCGGGTGACTGTGAGTGGTGGCACCAGGACAGGTAAGTATACCTTGATTGTTATGTTCTCACCACCCCCTGTCCTCCATGTTTTTTTAAGTTTGTCTGAAGTATCCCATTAAAACTTAACTGTCATTTAAATGCCACTTTTCAGAAATCAATAAGTATCAATAGTAAAAGCGATTTTAGGAAACTGTAATAGGTTTTATTAAGCAAAAGAGTTCCCTTCAGTACTCAAAGAGCTGTTTTCCAGCCTTCTCCCCCCCCCTTTCACAAGAAGCAGGATTTCTGTGTTCATTATGGTCTATGGAGAGAGGAGGGGTGAAGGGGGATGAGGGAGCACAGAGAGGAGAACAGGAAGCCCTGCAAAACTTCTCTCACCAAGATCCCAAACTAACAGTAACCTTTCTGACCTCTAAATCCAGTATTTTTTCTGCCCAGACAGTCTGCAAACTACAGGGCTGTTTCTCTCCTCCTTCTGCTCACTCATTCCCCTCAGCCCTTCCCCCCTCCATAGGTTATAATGGACTCGGCAAACCCTTCTTCACTTTGCTTCTCTGTAGTGTAGACGGCTTTGCCTGATAATGAACAGATAAGAAGGGAGGGGGCTGCAAAACAGCTTTTTGAGTACAGAAAGAAAGCTTTTTTTGCCTAATAAAACCTATTACAGAGTTTCGTAAAGCGACTCTGTACCCACAATCTGACCCTCCAAACCACTTGCACCTTAAGATAGCTGCTTTTAATCCAAGATCTGTCTTGGGGTCCATTCAGCAGGTGATGCAGCTATTGTCTTTAAAAACAACTTTTAAACTTGCAGCCCTGAGTCAAACTGCTGTGGCCTAGATTGTGTATGCCTTAGGTTGGCACACCCTCTCTGTCCCTCCTCCACACCTTCTTCATCATTAGGAATGCCCTAGAACATTTTCTCCTGTCTGAACACTGCACAGGTGCCCTAACGATCCAGCCCATGTGCCGTGCTGACACAGCTGATGAATAGGAAACAATCTGCCTGGAGCATTCCTAATGATGAGGAGGGCGGGGAAGAGGGACACAGAGGGTGTGCCAGCCTAATGCATACACAATCTAGGCCACGGCCGTTTGACACAGGGCTGCCAGTTTAAAAGTTGTTTTTTAGGACAATAACTGCATCACCTGCCGAACGGACCCCAGGACAGATCTTGGATTAATAGCAGCTATCTGAAGGTACAAGTGGTTTGGGGGGTTCAAATTGTGGGTACAGAGTCGCTTTAAAATCGCTTGTTTTCCTTTATTTAAAAATGTTTTCTGTGTGTATTTCAAAGTTATAACATGGCCACTAGGTGTCACTCTTTTAGCTCCACTGCTCGTCAATAATCAAGCAGACTTCTGATGGTGACTGGGAAATGAGGGAGGGAGATTCAAATCTCTGCTCCTATCCTGTCAATCACAGTACAGGAAACGAAAGAGAGGCATCAACTCCACATAGGTAATGTTCTGAACTAATCTTATATGCTTTGTGTATCGTTGTGACTTATATAATTTTATTTTTACAGCATGAATCAATTTATGCTTCTATTGAAAAATAGCTTATGTGTATGGGTTTTTTATGTGATTTTGCCTTTGCATACTGCTGTGTGCAGGAGAGATATAAAGAGAGAGCAACTATATGCCTGCACGCTGTGCTTGAAAGGTAAATCTAGGATCCCCTCTCATTGTGTTCATTGTGTACACAGTGCTGCCTCCTGATTGTAATCTCATTATGAGCAGTTCACTGCTTAGACCAGGGCTGCTTCTGTGATGTAGCCCTTTCCTTCGTATGATCCTGTAGTTGTCTTCCTTTCTGCTAAAAGTTATTTTGGGGGAAATTCGATATCTGTGAATTCTTTGTTACATTATTGTTATTATTATTGTTTTTTTTTTATCCTTTTAGATACTATGTGAACAAAGATGTATCCACATCTTTTTTTCTCACTTGCCTATATTTAGCAAGAAGCTTACACAATAACAGTAAAGCCAAGGTAAGACATGTAGCAGTCTTATTGTAAATCAGGAGGCACGGCCGGAGCCCAAATCTCTGGAAAAAATGCTTTTACTAAACACTATAATAATTCACAATGTTTCTGTGTGTCCACGACCTCCATTGTCCGATATCACATTGCTTACACCGCACCATTTTATACATTGTATCTCGCCAGGTTAATATTTTATATCACACTGAGGTATTTTATATAGTTCTCTGGAATTCTTTTTTAACATAAATTCTAAATTTTTCTTAAATTTTTTATTTTTTTTTGTTCTTTGCCTTTTATATATATATTTTTTAAACACATAATCTTAAAGCGGCGCTATTGAAAGCTTTTCAGTTCCTATATAATGGCAATCATTCATTCTAAAGGTCAAAAATAAAAACCCCGGTGGCCGCTGAAGAGCTGAACGCGCAGCAATCCGCACTTTAGCAAAGAGCCTAAATTATGGTGTTTTTATTTCTGTTTTTGCCTTTGGAGATACAGAAGTGGCCAAGAACAACTATCGTGTGTTGTGTTCTGCATGTTTCTTTCTGCAAAATAATCAGTCTCTAGTGTTTTGCTCTGACTTTTAGCCAAAGAACTAAAAAAAAAAAACACAGAGATGGCGGTGGAGTGTGCATTGGTTCATGGAGCCAAGGGGCAATTACCTTAGGGCCCAGGTCGTACAGGTGGTTGTCAGATTCTCAATGTAAATAACCGGGGGAGTCCTATAGTTGAATCTGATGGAATTCAGCTGAAGATACCAGGTGAGATACCAGAAGCCGGCAATTCTATATATAATTGTATGGCCAAGGCCGACCTTTGTACTGAGGTCGGGGGGGGGGGGGGGCAGGGGGGTCACGGAAGGAACCCAGGGCCTAACTGCACAGCATGATTATTTGGAGATATTGCATTGCTATCATATCACTTGTAGAGCTACTATTTAAAAGAGAAGTCCGTCCATTTTTCTAATCTGGCAGCCGGTAGGGGGGAAATTTGAACAGGAGTTATAACTAACCTCTCCCCAAGCCCGCTGTGAGCGGCAGGACCAGCCTCGGGACCCCCACTGGGCTCCGGGATCTCTGGTGCTGACAAGTCACCACCGGACGTTCAGCCAGTCAGTCATTGGGACAGGACATCACTCCAGTCACTCATTGGCTGAGCAGGCTATCCATCAGCTGGGACAGGCATTTTTCCTCAAGTCGTGATGTCAACACAACTCAGAGGAAGATGCCTTCCAGTGGGGGTCTTGAGGCCGGCCCTAAGGGCCCTATTCCACGGGCCGATCAATAATGTAAACGAGTGCCGATCTGCTAGATCGGCGCTCGTTTACTGGGCCTATTCCACGGCCCGATGATCGTTTAGCGAGGACTGCAGGGACATCGTTGCAGCATACATTCCCTAGCAGGGCTTCTCCTCCCCTCCGTCTTCCTCCCCGGGTCCCGCGGCGCAGCATCAACTCCCCAGCGGCCTGACTGAGATGTCAGACCGCTCAGCCAATCACTGGCTGAGCAGTCCCGGCCTGTGATTGGCTGAGCGGTTTAACAGCTCAGTCAGGAGCGAAGGAGAAGCCCTGCTAGGTAATGTATGCTGCTTGAATCGTCGGTTGCCCGCCGCGCACCGCTATTCCACGCAGCGATGCACGGTGGGTGACCGATAATCTTAGGTTTGGGCCTAAATAAACGATCAGCCGATTACACGATCATCAGCTGATCGTTTTCTTTATTCCACCGAGCGATAATCGGCCAAATCGGGCCGATTCAGCCGATTATCGCTCTGTGGAATAGGCCCCTAAGGCAGACTCCAGTACTTACTAGCTGCTGTAGGAAGTGGAGTATTCTTGAATTAAATAGAACTAAATTGTATTCTTTCCAGTCTGACGCAGTGCAGTTCAGAGACGTTTTCTATGGGCATTTGCTTCCTGACAAGGAAAGAGGTGGCAGCAGAGAGCACTGTGTCAGACTGGAAAGAATACAATTTAGTTCTATTTAATTCAGTTTAGTTCTATTTAAAAATCTAAAGTCTTCCAGTACTTATCAGCTGCTCTATGTCCTGCAGGAAGTGGTGTATTCTTTCCAGTCTAACACAATGCTCTCTGCTGCCACCTCTGTCCATATCAGGAAGCAAATCCCCACAGAATACTTCTCTGGACAGTTCCTGTTATGGACAGAGGTGGCAGCAGAGAGCACTGTGTTAGACTGGAAAGAATACACCACTTCCTGCAGAACATAAAGAAGCTAATAAGTACTGGAAAACTTTAGGTTTTTAAATAGAAATAAATTACAAATTTGTTTATCTTTCTGACACCAGTTGATTGGAAAGAATTTTTTCTTTTTCGGAATACCCCTTAAAAAAACCTGGAGACCAATTGATTTTGGTGTGTGACAGCCCATGTGGTCATACCACTGCTGCCTCTACGGGGAGAATATAGTATTACATGTCGGCTATTAAAACAAATTTAGCCAAGTCCATTAAAGAGCAAACAGCAGCTCTCTCCTCTGGCATAAAGAAAGGGGAACTATGCCTCTCTTTTGCGTATATATATCCTAAAAGGAATTTCTAGCATTAGAAAAACAGCTACTTTCTTGCAAAAACATCGCCACCCCTCTCCTTAGGTTGTGTGTGGTATTACAATTCAGCTCCATTCACTTCAAAGGAAATGAGATGCAATACCGCACACAACCTGAGGACAGGAGAGGCGCTATTATTGAAAGAAAGCAGCCATGTCTTTGATTAGCTGGGGCTGCTGAACTTGGATAAAGCTCTAAGGTTGTCTGGAAAACATGGATTCAGCCAATGACTATATCCATGATTTCCACATAGCCTTAGGGCTTTATCCAAGTTCAGCAGCCACCGCTAATCAAATGCCGAAAGTTCGTGTTCGGATCGACTTGAGCATGCTCGAGGTTCGCTCATCTCTAGTGAAGAGTAATGATTATATATATATATATATATATATATATATATATATATATATATATATATAGGTTTAGGGTTAGTTCCGTATTACCCAAGCCTTATTGACCCTCTGACTAATAATGAACGGCTTTGTTACATTGTCTCAGGACTTGGTGGTTTCTGTATACAGAGAGGTAATGGCCGGCCTGGGCTAACATAAACAATGGCACAATCGCTGTCAATGATGGATGCCAGGGATTCAGACAACACAAAGAGCACTCCGGGAATAATGCTCTGTCTGGATAGACGACCCAATATCGGGACTATTTCTGTAACTTGCATTGAGACAGCTGCAAAGTGGCGGCATAATGTGCGTCTGTGTACTCCGGGGCTCGCGAAGAACCACACGCTGGGAATCTATTGACTTTTCAATTGTCTGTCAAAGTTCACGACTGCTCAAGCGAAGGGTCTAATAATGAAGATATTAGAGGAAGGAGCACGACTGAAAGGGGCTTATTGTAATGGACACAAGGCGAGCAGAGAAGGAACATGAAGCCCTTTGCCCCCAATGCAAAATCTGTAACTGGGCCCCCACCTACCCCTGGGTACCACTCTGCAACCCCTATAGCAGGGATGGAAACCTTCGTCTCTCCAGCTGTGGCAAAACTACAATTCCCATCATGCCTGGACAGCCAATGCTTTGGCTGTCCAGGCATGATGGGAGTTGTAGTTTTGCCACAGTCGGAAAGCCGAAGGTTCCCTATCCCTGCCCTGTAGTGTATGGAGGTGTCAGGGTTGGGCGGATGGCAGTATTTTAGCAGCTGTCAGGATTTGAGCCCTGGTGCTCACAGGTGTAAGCAGATGAGCTGATGGGGCATCCTGGGGGTAATAATGAAGTCTCACCCCCTGCTGTGTACCCAGGGGTCATCGCCATCATGGTGTTACTGCAGCTCTAAGCAAGTGACAATAGGCAATTACTACAAAACACACAAATATAATACGTCTTCTCCTGAATCCTATAGTGTATATAGGATGTAAGACGACTTCCTGCAGACAGATAAACATCAGCACATTCCAGACCCCCCATAATATCAGGGCTAATGGGGATCATCTACTTATAGCCACAGCTGTCACCAGGCCAAAGGCTACAGGTAAGGGACAGATGGATGGGTAGATAGCAAGATAGATAGATAGATACAGCAGATACAGTAGATAGATAGATAGATAGATAGATAGACAGACACTGGGTCCATC